>NC_044031.1:622008688-622178917 GCF_901765095.1 Microcaecilia unicolor
CTGGTCAACCTCTCAACACACACCACAGTATCCTGGAAAATAATTACTGCAGTGGCACATATCTCTCAACTTTACTTTGATTTAAGAAATATAAAATGCCTTATTAAGCTATATTAATAAAATAAGTCGTCTTTTCCCTTCCTCTGGTCCCTCTGCTTTCTGTCCTTTCTGAAGCTGACATGAACCAGTTCAAGTCCCCTGGAGTTCCTGACAAGTGTTCCTTTTAACCCCTTCTCCTTACGAAAGAGCAGACAATAAAGGATTGTCTTCCAAATTACTTTGTGACAGTAACATTAAATCCTGCAAAAAAAGCTTCTCAGAGCCTATGTAGCAAGCTTAACAGCACCAATTCTGAACACACAAATATCAGTAGCTGTACCTTTTAAAAAGGCAGCAGTGAATATACAGAACTGCAATATGCTTCCTCT
Organism: Microcaecilia unicolor; assembly: GCF_901765095.1. Lineage (NCBI taxonomy): Eukaryota > Metazoa > Chordata > Amphibia > Gymnophiona > Siphonopidae > Microcaecilia > Microcaecilia unicolor. The sequence goes on from NC_044031.1 coordinate 622,009,117, forward strand.
TGGAAAAGCCAGACAAGTCAGACTCCATGGATCCCACCACAGATTACATGCCAGCAGAATCTCTCATCTTGGTCACCCACAGAACACAGACCAATCCTCGTCAATTACAGAATAAAGGACCAAAATTAGAAAAGGAACACTGAGAAATCACATTCTCTGTAAGCAGTACATTTATATCCCACATTATCTCAAGCAAGCTTGGGTTCAATGTGGCTTACATTTGAAAATACAGTGAGACAGAATAATAGAATTCATTCACGGAAGCAATAGATGGATATGTCTGAAAGTTGAGATTACCATAATTTCCAACTGGGCATTATAAAGTCTATCCTTAATGATGCCGCATGTTCAGAAATGATAGCCATATGTACAGACATGCACACACCAAAACAGGCCATCCATACACACATTGCAAAGTAAACAGCTTCTACAGAGTACATCCAAAGCTTAATTTTTATTTTTCATTTCCATCTTACAAAATTCTAGACAGCAGATATACAGATCAGTAGGACCCAAAGCAATCCACAAGTAAGTCAGAAACAACACAGGTTTTTTTTTTCAACCACCCTTAGAATTCACCTTTGGGTTTAAAAAGCAAAACCACATGCATATAAGGACTGGAATATATGAATTAAAACAAAGTTTGAAGCAAATGCCCTTAATATGTAATTCTTGATAGCAATATGAAACAGTGATGGAATGTTCACATAGAAAGCAGCCTGAGCCAATAGAGTTATTTTCTACTGAATGTAATTATCTTTGTATGAACTGGTGGCTAACAGTGTTCTGAACTGGACAGTGTTGGCACATTTAGACTGCCTCTGGACAGAACTTCTGTATGAAGCCCCCATCTCATTATTCAATATCTCTCTGTGAAATAGTAGTGTGACAAAACAGTGGATTTTTAAGCCTGTAAAACTGTATTATTTCTTGAAGTGTATTTCTCTAGTTTGGCCAGCAGGTGGTGCATGTTTATGTTTAAATTGTTATAGACAACTGACTGTTCCCTCTTTAGTTAGCACAGATAAGAGGTAACCTGCAGTGAAGTAGCCAGCTATTTTTAAAAACTTGTTCTGGGCCCAGGAGCTCAAAATTCAACTAGGATGTTACTGGCTTTTATTCAGTCTCAGTTTGGGAGAAAAGAGAGAAAGATCTCTTTGCTGAGACCCTGTGAACAGTTATATTTGATAACCTGTGAGCAGCTATATTACCTGTATTCCCCAGGCACTATTCAGGTAGTGAACAAATGTTTAGTTAGTTTTATAATTGATCATATTTCGGTTACCTGTAATTGTTTTGCTGATTGTACCTTTTCTGTTCACTGTCCTAATTTTCATGACAATAAACATATTATTTTATTGCCTCTGCTTGTCTGGACTGACTAAGAATCCTGGTGTTTGTGTGTTGGGTCTATGAGTGCTTTCTGGAACTGTGAGAACACTGGGAGTGTGATCCCCAATAACTAGAAATCACTGGGGATATTTGAGAGCGGAAGACTCACCCAGAGGCAGTTGGGACCCAGTTGGAGAGTGCTAGTGTAGAGCACAAGCGGCAGGTGCAGGTGGACCCTGAGCTGCGCTGGGGATAGACCCTCTAGTGGCTGCGGGGTAACCTCGGTGGATGGCTAGCCGTTTTGTGACAAGTGGTAATAAAAAGGCAAGTGCATTTTTATAAATATACCACTGCAATCCGTATAACAAAAGTAGCAAGTTCCCACGTGCCATCTTTTTCTTTTGATGTAGGCACAGGAAAAAAAACATGTTAAATGCTCCAAGGCCTCAACCTAAATAATGTTTGTTTTTCGTTTTTTAAATTGTAGTTACAATAATGAGTCTGATTTGTTAAGCACCTGATTCTCATATGATATCTGTTTGGTGGCCCTTTACTAAGTGAAAAGAGCCACGGGAGTGGAAGGAAATGAAGTATCAAGAGACCACAGGTCAGAAAAATATATTAATAAAACAAGTCCTAGTCACGTGACTGGGACTTGTTTTATTAAATATATTTTTCTGACCTGTGGTCTCTTGATACAGTACTTCATTTACTTCCACTCCTGTGGCTGTTTCTTCCAGATTGCTTTGTGGAAGCCTTGGTTTTCTGTTTGAGTTTGAGAGTCCCTATAACCAGCCCCTCCAAATGACACGATTTACAATTAGAACTAATTACTCGATACTTCCGCTGTATAAATCCGCATGCTGCAAAGCCAGCATGTTTGAAAATATAAGCGAGATCAAATAAAAATGTTACCAACCATAAAGAATGACAGAGTGGATAGAGCGGCTTATAGGTTTGCTTGCCCTGTGAATGGGGATGACCAACAGCTGCACGGAGGAGAGGGAAAAGAAGACTTACCTAATTGGCTTCAGCTTTTTAAACTTCACCTGTTCTGCACTGCTGCCCTTCTTCAGTTGGGCCACCACACCATCAGTGAGATAACACACTGCCTTCAGCGGCCCTGGAAGCTGTCCCTCTATTGCAGCATCCCGCCTATGCGGGACAGGAAATTGTAGCACAAGGAAAGCTTCTGGGCTGCCTAGGCAGTGTGTTTACCTCACTGACATTGCCGGTGGCCTGTAAAATTGAAGGACAATGATGCAGAGAGCAGTGAAGGACAATGATGCAGAGAGCAGTGAAGGACAATGGTGCAGGGAGCAGGAGGGCAGCCAGTAGTGCCTAAAATAAAAGCACTTGACTGGCCAGCAGGGTTGGAGGGGCCTGAGGCTGGAATGGGGGTGGGCCTGGGCCCCCAAGGCCCCCATAGCTATGCCAGTGAGTGGAATTGCTTAACAAATATTTCTGTTCTGTCTTCATAGCTGAAGGACTGGGAGCAGGACCACAGAACACAACATAGATAGGAATGGAGGGGTGGTAGTCCCAGAATGATTTTTAGAAGATTGTGTTCATAATGACTAAACTAAAGGTGGACAAAGCAATGGTGCCAGATGGCATATATCCGAGGGTACTGAAAGAACATAAGGAAGTTCTAGCGATTCCGCTGGCTGACCTTTCAATGCTTCTGTAGATTGGGAGTGGACCCGGAGGACTGGAGTAGAGTAGATGTGGTCCCTCTTCACAAAAGTGGAAGTAAAGAAGTTGGGAACTACAGGCCAATAAGTCTGACTTCTGTGATAAGTAAATTAATTGAAATGGATTACAGAGCCTGAGGCAACATGGTTTCACTAGAAGCAGTGTTATCAGACAAATCTGATTAATTTCTTTGACTGTGTGACCAGAGAGTTGGATCGAGGGAGAGCGCTAGTTGTGATGTATTTAGATTTTAGCAAAGCCTTTGATATGGATCTGCATAGATGACTAATAAACTGAGTGCCCTTGGTATGGGCCCTAAAGTGACTGATAGGCTTAGGAACTGGTTGAGTGGAAGGCGATAGAGTTTAATGGTAAATGGAGCTCATTCTGAGGAAGAGGATGTTACTAGTGGTGTGTTGCAAGGTTCAGTTCTTGGGCAGGTTCTTTTAACACTATTTTAAGTGAAATTGCTGAAGGGCTGTCTGGTAAGGTTTGCCTCTTTGCGGATGATCAAGTGTGGATAAAATGAGGAAGACTTAGTGAAGCTAGAGGAATGATCTGGAATTTGTCAGCTAAGGCTTAATGGTAGATCCTTGCATTTGGGCTACAAAAACCCAAGGGAATGGTACAGTTTAGGGGGGTGAAGAACTTTTTTGCACAAAGAGGAGCGGACTTGGGTGTGATTATATGTGATGATCTTAGGGTGGCCAAACAGGTAGAAAAGGTGATGGTTAAAGCTAGAAGGATGTTTGAGTGTACAGGGAGTGGAATAACCAGTAGGAAAAAGGAGGTGAGATGCCCCTGTATAAGACTCTGGTGGAACCTCATTTAGAATAAAGCAGATAGTAAAGCAGATAGGGTCAGATTTAGATCTCAATATGTATACTTTGGAAGAAAGGCGTGATAGAGGAGATATGATAGAGACATTTAAATACCTACGAGGCACAAATATACAGGTGACAAGTCTCATTTACTTGAAAGGAAGCTCTGGAATGAAGGGGAATAGGATGAAGGTGAAAGGGGACAGGCTCAGAAGTAACCTGAGGAAATACTTCTTCATGGAAAGGGTGGTGAATTTGTGGAACGGCCTCCCAGTGGAAGTGCTGGAGATGAAAACAGTATCTGAATTCAAGAAAGCTTGGGACAAATACATAGGATCTCTGAGGGAGTGATAGGGAGAGTAGATGGCATGGATGGGCAGACTGAATAGTCCATATGGTCTTTATCTGCCTACACTTTTCTATGTTTCTATGCATTTGATGAGGGTGTGTCTGTGTTTTGTATGTGTGTGACTGAGGTCAGGTATCGTGTGTAGTTTCTGTGTAGGGATCTTTAGCTGTCTAGCTTGTTCTGTATTTGGTGAGGGTCTTGCTGTGTTTTGTGTGTGTGATTGAGGTCAGGTATTGTGTTAGTGTGTAGTTTCTGTGTAGGGATCTTTAGCAGTCTAGATTATTTTGTATTTGGTGAGGGTCTCGCTGTGTTTTATATGTGTGATTAAGGTCACGTATTCTGTTAGTGTAATTTTTGTTCAGGGATCTGTAGCAGTCCAGCTTGTTCTGTTTTCAGATCTGTTCCTTTCTATAGGAGGTGTTTTGGTGCTCTAGGGCATATTGCAGTGTTTGCCCTACTGCCTTTTCATAGGCAGTAGGTGTGAGGTCTGGGGTGTTGCCTTATACCCACATATCCAACATTGTGACCAGTATTTGAAGTCAATGCTGACCACATTATTTATATAGCAGGGGTATATTTTAAGGTGGAGTCTGCCTACAATGACTGTTGGTGTCAAGCACTTTCCTGAGCCGTGTTCTGCTCTCCGCTCCCAGGGAACTTTCTCTGTCCATGCAGTTAACACAGTAGCACTTCCATCAGAGATCATAGGGACCAGGAAACAGACTTCAACAGCAAGGGCTCAGCTGAGAAGGGAATTAGAGCTATTGTAGTTATTAGAATTGATTAGCCACCATTATTAAGAGATTCACCCAAGGCAGAGGGCGGCTACGAAATTAGTAAGCGGTCTTGAACACAAAAAGTACAATATGTATACGCTGGAAGAGAAGAGGGAGAGAGGAGCTATGATAGAGACGTTTAAATATCTCAAGGGCATTAATGTACAGGAAAGTGATCCTTTTTCAACTGAAGGAAAACTCTGGAACGAAGGGGCATACAATGAAGTTAAGCGGGAATAGGCTTAGGCGTATCTAAGAAAGAATTTCACAGAAAGGGTGGTGGAAGCATGGAATGGCCTCCCGGTGGGGGTTGTTGGAGTCCAGGACTGAGTAAGAATTAAAAAGGAGATGGGATAAGCACTTGGGATCGCTTAGGAACAGGAAGAGTTAGGGGTTTACAGAGAATGGGCAGACTGGATGGGCCATTTGCCCTTATCTGCCGTCATGTTCCTATGTTTCTATAAGATATACAGCTTGAAATAAACAACTTACATTGCATTAACAACAGTAAAATAATTCAGTTAAAACAATAAGGTAATAAACATGGAGACAGGCAAATAAAATGCTAGTTTGTCTCTCCTTTCCTGAAGGTATCAGTATTGTCTCCTCTGAAAGGGTTTTGGTGCTGACCCCACATGTTTGGCTGCTTTTCTCCATACCACCCCAGCTGCTCAATGTCCTTTTACAGACAGAGACTCCAGAACTGGACCCAGTACTCCAGGCAATGTCCCACTATTGATCTGTCCAGAGGCATTTTCACCTTCAAGTACCACTTACCTGACTCTTGAGGACTGGACTATAAGGAGGTAATAGAGCCACACAAACACTTCAAATGTATAAAATAACACACAAAAAGCACATCGGTTTAAGTGAAAGGAAGTTGGAACATAAGTATTGCCATACTGGGACAGACCGAAGGTCCATCAAGCGCAATATCCTGTTTCCAACAGTGGCGAGTCCAGGTTACAAGTACCTGGCAAGATCCCAAAATAGTACAATACATTTTATGCTGCTTGAAATAAGCAGTGGATTTTCCCTCAAGTCCATTTTAATAATGGCTTATGGAATTCTTTTCTAGAAGTGAGCCAAACTTTTTTAAAATCCCGCTAAGCTAACTGCTTTTACTACATTATGTGGCAATGGATTTCAGTGTTTAATTACATGTTGAGTGAAGAAATATTTTCTCCAATTTGTTTAAGTTGTAGAATATGAAAGCAAAGTGTGAGGGGAAAGATACTAGAATAGCATTAGGAAATATTTTATCACAAAGAGGAAAGTGGAATGCACGAACACCACTTCCCAAAGGACGCTAAACAGAGAAACAGCATCAGAAATCAAGAGCACATGTGATCAGCACAGAGGATTCTTAGCTGTGGGGGGAGTGAAGGGTAAAGCATGGGATAAGCACAGAGGATCCTTAGCTGTGGGGGGAGTGAAGGGTAATGCATGGATAAGCACAGAGGATCCTTAGCTTGGGGGGGAGTGAGGGGTAAAGCCTGGGATAATCACAGAGGATTCTTAGATATTGGGAAGTGCAGCAGCAGCTAAAAAATCAAATAGAACATTAGGAATTATTAGGAAAGGAATGGAAAATGAAACTGAGAATATTATAATGCCTTTGTATTGCTCATGATTCGACCACACCTCAAATACTGTGTACAACTCTGGTCACCATATCTCAAAAAAGATATAGTGGAATTCAAAAAGGTACAGAGAGAGGCAATGAAAATAATAAAGGGGGTGGAATAAAACCCCTATGAGGAAAGGCTAAAAAGGCTAGGGCTTTCAGCTTGGAGAAGAGATGGTTGAGGGGAGATATGGTAGAGGTCTATAAAATACTGAGTGGAATGGAACAGGTAGACGTGAATCGCTTGTTTATCTGTCTAAAAATACTAGGACTAGGGGGCACGCAATGAAGTTACAAAGTAGTACATTAAAACAAATCGGAGAAAATATTTCTTCACTCAACTTGTAATTAAACTCTGGAATTCGTGGCCAGAGAATATGAGGTAGTACTCAAATCTCTATTCAGCCATACCCCAATGCTGTCAAAATTGTTTTTATCATGAGCAACGCTATTTTCTTATTTGGAGTAAACAGTTCTCCCCAGAGCCTCAGCTGGTGACTCTTTTCAAACGGGGAACTCACCTCCATGATTCACCTTACTCGTCACCGGCTCTTTACTAACAATATTCATGATCCCACATTACAGTTAGCATAGCATATCTGGGTTTAAAAAAAGGTTGGATAAGTTCCTGGAGGAAAAGTCCATAGTCTGTTATTGAAATGGACATGGGAGAAGCCATTACTTGCCCGGGAATGTTGCTACTATTTGGGTTTCTGCCAGGTACTTGTGACCTGAATTGGCCACTGTAGGAAGCAGGATACTGGGCAAGATGGACTATTAGTCTGACCCAGTAAAGCTATTCTTATGTAGTGTAATTGCAATCATGTTATAAATCTTATCTCTAAGGACTGGCCCTTAGAGATAAGTTGATTTTATTCAAATTAAATATTTAATATTTATACAAGTTTGCAATTACACTACAATTAAAGATTTCAGATTAATCTGGTATCATCAATATTATTAGTAAAGAGCCAGGAACGAGTAAGGTGAATCACAAAGGTGAGTTCCCCGTGTGAAGAGTCACCAGCTGAGGCTCTGGGCAGAAATGTTTGCGACAAATAAGAAAATAACGTTGCTCACGATAAAATAAATTTTGACAGCATTGTGATATGGTTGAATAGAGAATGTGGTAAAAGCAATTAGCTTAGCAAGGTTTTTAAAAGGTTTGGTTAATTTCCTAAAAGAAAAATCTCTAAGCCATTATTAAGATGAACTTGGGAAAATCCATTGCTTATTTTTGGGATAAGAAGCATAAAATCTGTTTTACTGTTTTGGGATCTTGCCAAGTCTTTATTACTTGGATTGGCCACTGTTGGAAACAGGATACTGGGCTTGATGGACCTTTAGTCTGTCCCAGTATGGCAACGCTTATGTAAAGCCTGGGATAAGCATAAAGGATCCTTAGCTTACTCCCCTTTCTGAGGGAGGACTCAAGCCATCCTCCATTGAGGTCCACCTGAGCACAATCACAGCCTACCATGGTCCACCTGAACAACAAACTAGTCTCCGCTCATATTCTGACTCATGAGGAGCATGTCCAACCTCAACCCATCGGTTAGGCCACCTCCGCCAGCCTGGGACCTGAACGCCATGCTGTAACAGCTTACTCAACCTCCGTTTGAACACTGGCAGACACTACCTGTAAGTTCCTCACCTGGAAAATACTATTGCTCACTGCCTTTGCCTCTGCTAGATGCATCAGCGAGCTACAGGCACTTGTGGACAACCCACCATACACATTAATCCTTGAAGACCGAGCAGTGCTCAGAACACATATCAAGTTCCTCCCCAAGGGGGGTCTCCGCCCTTCCACATCAATCAATTCATCATCTTACCGCACTCCTTCCCATCACAAAGTGGGCACTCTCCCTGTGCATAGCACAATGCATCATATTGGCCTACCAAAAACCTGACACAATCCACCAACCAGGGCACCCGCCCACCAACTCGGAGCCATGGCCACCACCCTGACTCACCTTCATTCCACACCACTGGAGGACATCTGCAATGCTGCCATCTGGTTGTCTATCCACACATTCACTAAACACTACAGCCACATTAGAGTATTTCTTGCACCCAACATCTTTGGTGCACTGCACTACAAGCCACCCTCCTACCAAGGCAACTCGAAGTGACCCCAAATGCCAATCAGACCAAGTGCACGCCTAACCCGTGCTGGCCTCAAACAGGGGCCCAACACCCGGAAGGCAATCCCCTGTGGGTTATGGGGGGGGGGGGTCAAGGGTCAGTAGACAAGGGACAGTCATCCCACTAATAGACCAATTAGTTGACACTTGCACTAGCTTCCTCTTACCCTGCTCAGCAGTAATGGGCAGTAAGCCTGTGCATACATTCATGTTGCAAGTTATACCATTACATGTATGTTATAATTCAACAGTGGAGGAGTGGCCTAGCGGTTAGGGTGGCGGAGTCTGGTCCTGGGGAACTGAGGAACTGAGTTTGATTCCCACTTCAGGCACAGGCAGCTCCTTGTGACTCTGGGCAAGTCACTTAAGCCTCCATTGCCCCATGTAAGCCGCATTGAGCCTGCCATGAGTGGGAAAGCGCAGGGTACAAATGTAACAAAAGAAAAATACTGTTACAGGTTGTACGTCAGTGTTCAATAAAACCAGTTCATGTTTCCTGACTTTCACTCTGACTCTAGCTCTGTCGCCAAATCAAGGCCAATTCACGCTACCACAAGCAGCTTGAGATCCGTCCTACACACATCCATAGAATCAGCCGGGCACAACCCACTTCTAGAGAGTCACCTACATGTGGCTGACGCATCCTACGTATCCTAGGAGAAAGTGTAGGGTTCTCCGTGGACAGCAGGAAGTCAAAACACACAACCTGCCTGCCTCCTCTACTGACCCTAGCTAGGGATGAACTGAGGACGGAAGGGGAAATGCCCGAGCGTGGCCCAAAGGGGAGACACCCCGCACATGCTCAGGATAAAAAAAATCACTCTGAGCTATTAGAGAGCATCTCCGACCTATGGGAGCCATTGGATGACATCACTTACATGTGGCTGACTTACCCTGCAGTCCATGAAAAACCCACATTACAGGAAAGTAACTACACTGATAAGCACAGGTTAGCTGTGGGAGAGTAAGGGATAAAGCCTAGATAAGTCTGGTTTTTTTTTTTTTGGGTTACATTTGTACTCTGCGCTTTCCCACTCATGGCAGGCTCAATGCAGCTTACATGGGGCAATGGAGGGTTAAGTGACTTGCCCAGAGTCACAAGGAGCTGCCTGAAGTGGGAATTGAACTCAGTTCCTCAGAACCAAAGTCCATCACCCTAACCACTAGGCCACTCCTCCACTATCACTAAGAAGAACCTAAAGGCAGGTTTGGGTGATGCAGCTGTGCTTTTAATTTTAAGGGCAAGTGCCACAGTCAGCTCACCACCTAGTTCCCCTCCTCCCCTGGCTCAGCTGCTTGTAGGAGGAGGAAATAGGTAAAATTGGGATCCTGTGCTATCTAAAAACCCAGTCCTGTGTTTCTGATGGTGTTTTATTGTGAAAAGCATGTGTAGCTGCCCCTCATTAGTCCAGGCTAACCTATTAACTAACTTAGGGCACACAGAGTGTAGAATTCCCCTCTAGTAGTGAGCTGATATCTGTATGGACTGAATATTAACAATGGGCACAATAAGAAAACAAGCAACAAAAAAAAAAAAAAGTACCTGAGCGAATAACTGTCTTTAAAATGAAAAGTCTCTTTAATGGGAGAAATTATGTACAAAAGAAGGGTAAAAGGCAAGCGGCCAGTATTCAGCCGCTGATGGTCAGCATTTTGCTGACCACTGGCAGTGTTGTGCATGAAAATTCATGTCCGGGTTTCAGCATTGAATTTCCAGGTTTACAGAGCCAGCTACAGCACAGTTGGTTAAGTACAATATTCAGCATTTAACCGGCTATGGGGCACCACATAAAAATAGGACTGACTTTTATATGGTCCTATTTATGCAGTTACCTTGGCTAGTTAGATGCTGAATATCTAACTAGCAAAGCACTTAACCGGCGAAGTGCTGACTCCACTCCCAGAACACCCCCCATAATAGCTAATTTTGAGTTCATTGCTAACCGGTTAAATGTCACTGAAAATGACCAGTTAGCCCCAAGTAAGTCATTTAACTGGCCAGGAGCCATTTCTGGCCAGTTCAATCGCTTTGAACATCAACCCACAAAAGACAAATTGTCCACCAGATCAATGTAAAGTGGTTGCAACAAGTACCTTAGCACTTAATGAAAGAAAAGATTCAGGTCTCCGTTGGGTATTTTCATGCACTTCGAATGTCAACATTGTAAGCTCTCACTCAATAAAAAACCAGCAAGAGAGATCTTCCTCCTGCCTGAAGATGGGGCCTCGGCTGTTTCTTTGCCGCTCTCTTCTGCTACGCTGTCTCTCTCCTCTCCTTCTCCTGAACTTGCTGCATATGTTGAGGCAAAGATTTCACCCTGTGGGTATCCCCCATCTCCTATCCAGCAGCAATGGTGTTTCTGTGCTCTTATCCCTCTACGGTGGTATTTAACTCTCCGTGGTGTCTCTCTGTGTTCCCTGGGTGCTGTAAGCTTCGGACTTGTTGGAACAGGGTCAGGATAAGTCTCTGGGTGTTAAATCACTGGGTGGGCATGCTAAAAAAAAGTCTAACTTCGCAATGTTTAAAGATAATCTCATTCCACTTGGCACATGAACATAGATAGTAACAACGAAAAGCTATAAAATTTCACATTGAGATCCCAAGCGCTTGCTGAGAAAAACTACAAAAAATCTATAGGGGGTTATCATTTGGGTTTGTTTGTTTTTTTGCCTCACCCTGTAGTAGCGCTATAGAAATAAGTAGGAATAGCAGTAGTATCAGGGGTTTCTGTGTGGTATTTAACTCTCCTTGGTGTCTCTGTGTTCCCTGAGTTCCTGTAAGTTTTGATCATGTTGCTCCCACACTTCATGTGTTGAACAGATTAAGGGTAATTCTCTGGATGGGTTATTCTCCCCTGATACTTCTTACTAGTGGCCTAGTGGTTAGAGTGGTGGACTTTGGTCCTGGGGAACTGGGTTCAATTCCCACTGCAGGCACAGGCAGCTCCTTGTGACTCTGGGCAAGTCACTTAACCCTCCATTGCCCCAGGTACAATAAGTACCTAAGCCGCATTGAGCCTGCCGTGAGTGGGAAAGCGCAGGGTACAAATAAAAAAAAAATACTATTACTTATTTCTATAGTGCTACTAGAGGCTTGTAATGCTGAATTGTGCCACATAGGGACCTGTTGCTCCCATACTTCCCCATGGAATGTTTTGCCCCTGCTCTAGATCACAGACCTCCCTGACCAAATTCACAGCAGAGCTTAAAACATACCTTTTCCAGGATGCCTTTGTGCTACCCTAGGACTGCCCTGGGAATGGGCCTGCCAGCCAGTTACGATTACTTCCCTTCTCCTCTGTCACCAGCCAATACCAATCATTCTATCAAAGAATGGAGGTTCTATTTCCTCCCTCCTCAAGCTATTCTTCTCTTCTCATAATTTCCTTCCTTTCTACCTCTTCCTTAGTTTAGTATTGTAAACCGCATAGATATTCTTTTTGATGGGCAGGATAACAAGCCTTTAATAAACCTGAAACAAGAAATACCAAATGGGTCTATGAGTTCTGCTGAGAGAAGAGGAAAGAGCTGTTTATACCAGTGGCGTAGCCAAGGGTGGGCTTGGGTGGGCCCAGGCCCACCCACTTTGGGTTCAGGCCCACCCAGTAGCAGCATACCTATGATGTGGCTGGCAGGGATCCCCAAGCCCCACCAGCTGAAAACTCCCAACAAGTGTCCCTCCTGCATACCTTGTAAGTAGCAGATCTTCGCCTGCAGTGACATACATACTGCTCGCACCGGCCCCACAGCCTTCCCATCTGATTTATTTCTGCCTAGGTGGAAACAGGAAGTTTGCATCAGAGGGGAAGGGTGTGGGGCCAACATGAGCAGTGTGTATTAGTTGCTGCTCGCTGCTGGTGAAAATCTGCTATTTAAAAGGTATCGGAGAGGGGGGATGTTTGAGAGACCATGAGGCATATTTTCAAAGCACTTTGGGAGGCTAAGTTCCATAGGTTTCTATGGAACTTTGGGAGGCTAAGTGCTTGAAAATGAGCCTCCTATGGCATGCAGGCGAGAGAAGGAGAGACCAAATCACATGTGGGACGGGGCGAGGTTCTACTGCCCACCCATCTTGGGCCCAGGCCCACCCAAAATTGGGTGTCTGGCTACGCCCCTGGTTTATACAGAACAGAAAGTTGCTCCCTTACCCTCACACTTTTGTAGGTTTCTTGCTCCACTCAGGCCAATTTAGACCCCTTTAGTATCCCCTGAGTCCTTCAGCCCCAGGGCTAGTCTGTGAGAGACTCTGCTTTTGTAGCTCTAGATGGGTGGAGGGCAGTCTTTCTGAGGCTTGTGGCCCTGGAGCTAGCTCTTGCAGGTCATATTCAGACACAGGCATATTCCCCCCCTGTAGGGGCCAACTCTTCCCAATAATTAGGGTGTGAAAATGAACACAAATATTACTCCTTTCTGAACACAATACAGGAACTAGCTCAAAATTGGGGGTGCTCAAGCATTTGTGCTTCTTCCTGCAGCCACCCTCAGTCAGAGCAGGAAGGGTTAAAATCCTGCCACAGTGGTAGAAAGTGGGGGATCAGCAAAATCAGGATGAGGGGCAGCTGCCTATGATCTCTGATACACAATGTGCCTTCTGTGTCATTCTGATCACATGTCTGGCTCTGAGTCACAAAGAGAAGGATTAAGCTTGAGCACAAAGAAACACAGAGGGACAGAAACACGTGGTACCGGTCTCCATATCACCCTTACCTCTGTTTACCTTCCCTAACAAACTCCATTTTTCAGAGCACTTAACAGAATCCGTTCATGCTAACGAGCAGAATAAACACTTCTTAGAAATAAATGGAATAACTAGAGCTGCGAATCATCCAAGCAGTGGTGCGCTGGAGCGGGCTCTCACAGGCGCATTGCAAGAGCCGTTTGTTAAGTTTTTAAGAAATTTTGGAGCCAGTTGTTAAAGTAAGGCCCCCCCCCCCCCCCCCCCCCCCCCCATGGTTACTTGCAGTGGTGTGCTGGAAATTTTTTAACAATAGTCTTTGTCTCCGGGCATAGCCAGCCATACAATTTTTTTTTGGGGGGGGGGCTGAGGTGGATTGGGGGGCAACACATTCCTCATGCTCCCCTCCTCCCACAATGCAGACATGCTAGGCATACTTTTGCTGGCAGGGATGCCGACTATCTTTCTCTCTTGATCTAGGCACAGGGAAAAAAAAGATTTTAAATGCTCCCAGGTTTCAGCCTAATTCAAGTTTAATGTGGGATAATATAAATGTCATAAATAACTTAAAATAAGTAAATAAAGAGACAGAAACTCTGGATGCTGAGCACCTGATTCTCATAACATGATGCCTGGTTTAGTGGCCCTTTTCCAGGAGAAAATAATCTCTGCACGAATACAACACGTGCTAGAGTGTCTCTATAACTAGCCCTTCCTCCAAATGACACACCAATTACGATTTATAACAAATTACTACTCTACCTATGAAAAGTTATTCCACTATTATACTTCCTGTGTATACATCTGTATGCTGCACAAGCTGGCATGTTCGAACATATAAGTGAGATTAAATAAAAATGCTACCAACATTAAAGACTGACAACATGGATGCAGCAGCTCAAAGGACTGTTTGCTTTATTTTGAATGTACAGGGATGACGGCTGCGCAGGGTAGGCGAAAGAGACAAACCTCTGTGGAATGAACTTGACTTAATACGCCTCCTGTTTTCAATCTAACCTTGAGCTGCAGTCCTACAACCCGCTGCTGCTGGCTTCCTTTCCTCCTCCCAGGCCGGTACTTGCAGCGGCCTGAATGGAACCACGAGCTGCGATCCTCACGCTGGCGGCAGGCAAAACAAAAAATAGCATGTGGGGCCACAGCCCTGCGCATGCCACTGCCGGCTTCCTTCCTCCTCCCTTCCCTCAGGATGTAACTTCCTGTTTTGGAGAGGAAGGAGGAAGGGAGCTGGCAGGTGCACATGAGGGCTATGGCCCCACGCAAGGTTTTTATCAACTGTTTTTTTGTTTTGCCGCTGCGGAGAGGGGGAAAACAACTAAGTGAGACGTCCAAGCCACAGGCAGCTGGAGCTGATGCTGCCAGGAAGGGACCCGAGCCACCCCAGCCCAAATTTTGGGAGCCGGTTGTTAAAGTTTAACAACCGGCTCCCAAAATTCTTTGAAAAATAACAAGTGGCTCTGGTGACCTTGAGCGAGCCGGCTACAGCACACCACTGCTCTGAGGTGTGCAGACACATTGCACTGGGCTCTGATACTGGGACTGGTGAGTGAATGATTAGAGAAATTGCATTAGAGAGGGCCAGACATGGGAAGGATCTGGAGTACCTGTGTGAATCGCTGCTGGGCATCCTGAAAATGTAAGCCGCAAGCATTGCAGCTGCAGCGGGGGAAGGAGAAGGAAGCCGAAGCTGCAGCGATCCCAGACATGTGGGAAGGAAGCCAGCGAGGGTTGCTTAATTGTGGGTGGCTGGCTAGACTTGGGGAAGGGTGAGGTGTGCTGGACGTGAGGGAGGGCTGCGGCTGCAGGGAAGGGAATGGTGTGCTAGACTTGTGGAAAGGCGTGGGGCTGCAAGGATGGGAGAGGTGTGCTGGACTTGTGGGAGGAGAGGGGCTACAGGGAAGGGAGATGTGTGCTGGACTTGTGTGGGAGGAGGGGACTGCAGGAAAGGGGAGAGGTGCTGAGTGTGCAGGAGGGGAGAGGGAAGGGACAGTGTAGTTACCTACCTATAACATAGGTTTTCTGTGGCCAGCAGGATAAGTCTGCCACATTTAGGTGACGTCATCCAACGGCTCCCATTGGATGGAAACAGCTCTCCAATAGCTTGGAAGTTTTTTTTTTTTTTTCAAACCCTCTGAGCATGTGTAGTGTTCTTCCCCCCCCCCCCCCCCCTGCCTTCCCCTATAGCTAGGAATGCCCAGGTACTTCCCCTTCCTTCTCCAGTTTGTCAGTTGCTAGTGCTGGATCGACCATGAGGGAAGGAAGGCGAGTTGTGTGGCTGACTTATCCTGCTGTCCATGGAAAACCTACGTTACAGGTAAATAACTACACTTTCTCCTAGGACAGGCAGGATGCATTGGCCACATATAGGTGACTCACTAGCTGAGGGATGCGTTTTGACCCTGTCGTGTTGACCTAGTTGTGCAGCCTTCAAGTGGCTGTGGTAGGCCGAGACAGCAGGTGTTAGGAAAAGAGAATTAGGAGTCGTCTTGATGCATACTATACTACTACACTATACTACTAATCATTTTCTATAGCACTCCTTTTTGGGCAGCCAGCTTTGGAACGTTCTACCCAGACCAATCCGATTAATAAACGATTTCTTGCCCTTTAGAAAAATGCTGAAAGCTCATCTCTTTAAGCAAGCCTACCCTAATGCCCCAACCTAATCTCGCCAACCTCCACTCCCAATTCTGTTCTGACTTAAATACCAACCTCCCATTCTTCTCTTTCCATCTCTCCTTAATTTTATCCCTCCTTACCCCTTTTCTCCCAAATTACACTATCCTATCCTGTCTACCCTCTTTTATCCTAGTCATATATTATCTAGCTCAACTTATCATACACTACTAAGCCCGACTTTACGTTGTTTTACTACTGTTTTATTGAAAATTCTATTCTTAACTTTGTATTTCAAATTACTATGTAAGCCGCATTGAGCCTGCATGTGTGGGAAAGCGCGGGGTACAAATGTAATAAATAATAATAATAATAATACACAGTGCAGTACATATTATATGCAGGTACTTTGTCCCTAGAGGGCTCACAATCTAAGCTTTTTTGTACCTGGGGCAATGGAGGGTTAAGTGACTGGCCCAAGGTCACAAGGAGCTGCAGAGGGAATTGAACCCAGGTTGCCAGGATCAAAGCCCACTGCATTAACCATTAGGCTTATTGTATGTTAACAACTTGGAGTGGTGAACACCCATGGTTTGTTTGTTTTTCAAATTTAGGTGTGAATAACAACTAGTAACTGGCAAGCTAACAAGGTAGTAAGGAGTAACTTCCCAAGGGCTGTTTCAAAGCCTGTGGAGTTATAATAACTAGAAAAGGACATAATAAGAAAACAAGCAACTGGAACGATAATTCTGACTCAACAGGTTCAGTGGGGTAGTTCTAGACTGTCTCTTCTTGGCCCCAGTGCATTGGCAGGTTCACGTTAGTGTCCGGAACCAATTGTGGCAGGTGCTGGTCTGGCCTCAGTGTGGTTTGTAGTACTGTGCCCCCGAAGGAATTCGGTGCAAGGAAGACTCTATCGAGGCAATATTGTTGTGTAAACGCGTGAATGGAAGACCAGGTGGTGGCGGTGCAGATGTCCTCCAGTGCTGTTGAGTGGAAGTGTGTCAGTGTGGTGGCTTAGGCTCTGAGTTGATGAGCATGAGCCCCCTTTGGCGACTGTAGGCCTGTTCTTTTGTAAGTGGAAGCGATGCATTGAATTACCATTTGGAGAGGGTACGCTTGGTAACCGGTAGACCTGGTCTATTGGGGGTCATAGGACATGAATAATTGGGAGGCTTTCCTGATCTGTTTTGTCCTCTCGAGGGCCCTCACACAGTCCAGAGGGTGTTGTTGACGATGCTCTGATGCATCATTCGGCCATGTGTTAGAGTGCAGAGAGGACGATGGATTGGCTGAGGTGGAAGGCTGAGACCACCTTAGGGCAGAATTTTGGGTGGGTTCTGAGTACTGCCCAGTCTTTCAGGAGCAGTGTGTAGGGTAGGTGGCCGACCAATGCTTGCTCACTGATGCGACTGGCCGAGGCAATGGCGGTGAGGAACAGGGTTTTCCAAGTTAGGTTAGGTTTTCCAGCAGTTCAATGGGTGGAAAGGTGAGCTGTTGTAGTACAGTGTTTAGGTCCTACGTTGGTGGAGGTGGTGTCACTGGCGAATGAAAGTTGGTTAGACCTTTCATGATCCAGGTTACAAGAGGGTGAGTGGAGACTGGTCTGTCATCTACGTGGTTGTGGTAGGCCATGATGGTGCTCAGGTGTGGGTTTGAGGCCTCCCTACATCATGCAAGGTTCTGCGTTAGGAGTTACGGACCAAGAAAGGGATCTGGGTGTCATCGTCGATAATACACTGAAACCTTCTGCACAGTGTGCTGCTGCGGCTAGGAAAGCAAATAGAATGTTGGGTATTATTAGGAAAGGTATGGAAAACAGGTGTGAGGATGTTATAATGCCGTTGTATCGCTCCATGGTGCGACCGCACCTTGAGTATTGTGTTCAATTCTGGTCGCCGCATCTCAAGAAAGATATAGTAGAATTGGAAAAGGTGCAGCAAAGGGCGACTAAAATGATAGCGGGGATGGGACGACTTCCCTATGAAGAAAGACTAAGGAGGCTAGGGCTTTTCAGCTTGGAGAAGAGACGGCTGAGGGAGACATGATAGAGGTATATAAAATATTGAGTGGAGTGGAACAGGTGGATGTGAAGCGTCTGTCACACTTTCCAAAAATACTAGGACTAGGGGGCATGCGATGAAACTACAGTATAGTAAATTTAAAACAAATCGGAGAAAATGTTTCTTCACCCAATGCGTAATTAAACTGGAATTCGTTGCCGGAGAACATGGTGAAGGCGGTTAGCTTAGCAGAGTTTAAAAAGGGGTTAGATGGTTTCCTAAAGGACAAGTCCATAAACCACTACTAAATGGACTTGGGAAAAATCCACAATTCCAGGAATAACATGTATAGAATGTTTCTACGTTTGGGAAGCTCGCCAGGTGCCCTTGGCCTGGATTGGTAGCTGTCATGGACAGGATGCTGGGCTCGATGGACCTTTGGTCTTTTCCCAGTGTGGCATTACTTATGTACTTATGTAGGTATTGGAGGATGGTTGGGATGGAGCAGGAGAGGGGTTCAAGCTGAGTGGTGCCATATGCAGAAACATTTCTATTTGAATGTGTTTGCCCATCTTGTAGATGGTCTGCGGACTGCTAGTAGGACTTGTTCGATGCGGGGCACGAGTCTCAGCCTTTCAATATCCAGGCGGTCAGTGCCAGTGTTTGGAGGTCATGGTGAAGTGTAGACACGCTGTCCTGGGTGATGAGGTCTGTCGTTTCACTTAAGCAGCAGGGTGGGTGGATGGCCAGGCACTGGAGATAAGGGAACCAGGGTTGTCGGGACCAGAAGGGGCCAATCATGATCACCAATGCCCTGTCATGGATAATCTCCAGTAGGGCTTTGGCAATCAGCGGTGTCAGGGAGTAAGCATAGAGTAGTCCCTGACCCCAATTGAGAGAGAATGCATCCGATCAGAGGCGTTGCTGGGAGGGGCTTTTGGATGGCACCAGATGCACAAATCGTGTGGGTCGAGAGTGCTAAGCTTCTTGTGGTAGCTCTGGCATTTCTTAAAACCAACCTTCTCTTTCTCCAGCATGATGGTTTGGTCTGGTGAGTTTTGATGGTTTCTTCTGGTGGAGCTAATGAAAAAAACGACTGTTGGGAACAGCAGAAATTGTAAACTGGGGAAGGAAGGGGAAGTACCTGGGCATCTCTAGCTGGAGGGGCGGGGGAACACTACACATACTCAGAGGCTTAGAAAAAAAACCCTCTGAGCTATTGGAGAGCTTTTCCCATCCAATGGGAGTTCTCAGATGTCATCTATATGTGGCAGATGCATCCTGCTTGACCTAGGAGAAAAGGGTTTGGTTTTTATTGCTCGGGAGAGTGGAATGCTCCAACTAAACTTTACTGTAGATGTGTAAAACAGCACTGAGATAGTCTCTCTTTCATAGGAATAGAGCATTGATTAAACAGAGTCTCCACCTCTTAAACCATACTCTGATACTTCATCTGTGTCTATGATCCCTTTTTACTTTTCCCAGCTCTTTAAGGGTATTGGGTACTATGGGTGCTGGGTAAACCTGGTCCTTTGAACTGAACTTTCAGTTTAAATGTGGCACTTTTCCCTTCAGACTGGTATCCTCTCCAGTACACATACTCACATCCAGTGGGATTTTCCCACACAGTACCTTTTCTCCTCATGTTAAGCTCCATTTGGGGCTCTCACAGATAGGAGGAGTGGCTTAATGGTTAGTGCAGTAGCCTGACAACCTGGGGAACTGAGTTTGATTCCTACTGCAGCTCCTTGTGACTCTGGGCAAATCACTTAAACCCTCTATTGCCCCAGGTACAAAATAAGTACCTGTATATAATATATAAACCACTTTGATTGTAACCACAGAAAGGCAGTATATCAAATCCCTTTTCCCTTTTACTCGTCTTTTGCTTGTGATCCAGCTAAAGTCTCCAAGCTTCTCAGTTTTATCCTTGCTTTTAGGCAGTACAGAGGGGTGGGTAAAATAAAACCCCTCTGTATTCACACTCACTTCTTGAAAGAAAGAGGTGGGAAAATGTGGGATGCAAATGCAATAAATAAATCAATAAAAGCTCAAAGGAGATTTGTTGACAAGATGTAAAATATAGGCCCAAAGGAAATACACACTTCTTGACAGCAAATCCAAAGAAACTCCATACTGACAGCTCTGAGTAACTTCCTTTTATATACAATAGATTTAGGCAGAACCATTGCAGTAATGCCAAATGGGACTGCTACGCTGGAATGATTTACAAATCCTTACATTGTTAGTATGGTCCCACTGCCAGGAGCTTCCTGGGCTAGCGAGAGACCCAATGGAGTCCTTACATGGTAAACTGGTTCCAGTGGTGGAGGAAATGGTTCCCAACCCTCACTGTGGGCTTTTGCTTGGAGATTGATTTGATCCAGTCCTAGAATGGATTCCTTGCTGAGTCTTTCTATCTGGACTTTGCTGGATCTACTCCTGGTCAGAACTGGGAGCTGGAGGCTCTCCGTCCTTGGCTGAGACTTTCTGTCAGGATGCTGAACAGTCCACTCATAAGCTGAAGCTGGGAACTGGAGAATCATCCCTCAGATTTCCATCTGGACATTGTATCCAGTCCTACACTGCTGGTTTACAGTCTCTCATTGTGCGTCTCTATTCAGATGTTTTTTTACTCGGCTGTGGTTGGGATGTGTGCTATTTTTTGATTGCTGGCCCCGGCTACTGGCCTAACAAGGCTCTGCTGCAAAACATCCATTTTGTCTGAACAAGGCTATTTTGAGAGACCCCTTTTCCTCTTTTTTTTTTTTGCTTTTTATTTCTTTGATTTAAAAGATTTAGGGCAAAGCAAAAGTTTGAATCTGGCAGCAATGAGAAAGTTACAGGCCAAAGCCCAGAACCCTGAACTTTCCCATTGTAATCTAATCAGAGCATTCAAATCATGTGAAGGCAGCAGTGATAAATCAGCTCTCAGCCTGAGACCTACTGTAAGATAGAGAGACCCATACATAAAGAATAGTGTGAGCAAAAAAGATCAAGAGGCAGAAACAGCGAGTGAGAGACAAGGGGAGACAGAGAAAGCGGGAAACAGAGACAAAGAGACTCATGAGATAGAGAAAGGTGGGGAAAGACGAAGGAACAGAAGGAGACAGAAAGATGAAAGGAAAAGAGATGGTGGAGGAAGAGAAGGAAAGAGTGAGAGATGAAGAGAGACGGTAAACAAGACTAACTGGGGAGAAAAGAAGAAGGAAGAAGAGACAGACAAGAAGGATGGAGGAAAGGCGGTATAAGATGAGGGGGAGGAAGACAAGGAGCGATGGAGGGAAACAGAAGCTCACTGTAGAAGGTGTTGCCTTCATTTTTCTCCTTTACGGATATTTTCTGTTCTGGCTCCGTTCTCTCAATCTTTGCCAAGTGTGTGAATTGCTCATTGTCTTTATTTTTAACAGGATTTGTCAAGAGAAAAGTAACTACCTCCTTTCTCCCTCCCCCAGTCCTTCCTTCTTCCACTTAATCTTCATTCTCCTTTACCCCCTCTTCTTCCTCCCATCCTTCCCTTGCTCCTTCACCTCTTCCTTCCTTCATCCTCTCTTTGCTTTTTCCCATCCCACCCCTCCATTCTTCTTTGTTTGTTACTCCTTCATCCATTTCTCATATTAATACTTCATTATCTCTGTCTCTTGCCCGTTTGTTGCCTCTTTCCTTCGTTCATCCTTCCTTTTCTCTCACTTCCCTTACCCTTTTCCCCTTTCCATCTTTCTCATCTCCATCCTATGTCCTCCTTTCTCCCCTACTTCCTTCTTTTCCCCCAGTCTTTCCTGTTTTCATTTCTCCCCCTTTTTATTCACTCCTTCCTGCTTTACCCCTGCTCCTTGATCCATGACTCTTCTCCCCATTCTTCTTTTGCCCCACCCACCTTCTCCCCCTTCTCCTTCTTTCCCTTTTCCCCCTCATTCTTACCTTGGGTCACACTACTTTATCCCAAGGCAGGCAATGAAAAATATAGAAGGCCATATGACAGCACAGCAAGATACATTTAAGACCTGTTGGTGTAGTGATTAAACAATATAACCATAGGTCACAGGCTGCCATTTTCACACACAATTTGCCTTCAGTTTAGCCACCCATCTATTTATCCCAATGACTTTGTACTACCCATCTTTTCCCATCTATATATGTCAACTGTACTTGCCCCCTTGTATATCTATTACGCTGTTTCATTGTAATGTATTATGCAAACGGTGTTAGTGGCATATCTATGCTGTTGGAATGTTCTAATGTGCTGCCTGCTAAGGTGTTTGATTTGTGTTGTGGTGACATCATGAGTATCATTTCTGTGTTATATGTGGAGGGGCATAATTGAAAGGGGCGCCCAGGTTTTCCTGAGGACGTCCTCGCAGGATGTCCTGGCGAAGGGGCGGGGAAACCCGTATTATCAAAACAAGATGGGCATCCATCTTTCGTTTTGATAATACGGTCGGGGACACCCAAATCGCGAAATTTAGGTCGACCTTAGAGATGGTTGTCCTTAGAGATAGTCATCCCCAATTTTCGGCCATAATGGAAACCGAGGATGCCCATCTCAGAAACGACCAAATCCAAGCCCTTTGGTCATGGGAGGAGCCAGCATTTGTAGTGCACTGGTCCCCCTGACATGCCAGGACACCAACAGGGCACGCTAGGGGGCACTGCAGTGGACTTCAGAAATTGCTCCCAGGTGCATAGCTCCCTTACCTTGTGTGCTCAGCCCCCCCCAATCCCCCCCCCACCAAAACCAACTCCCCACAACTGTACACCACTACCATAGCCCTAAGGGGTGAAGGGGGGCACCTACATATGGGCACAGTGGGTGTGTGGTGGGTTTTGAAGGGCTCACATTTACCACCACAAGTGTAACAGGTAGGGGGGATGGGCCTGGGTCCACCTGCCTGAAGTGCACTGCACCCACTAAAACTGCTACAGGGACCTGAATACTGCTGTCATGGAGCTGGGTATGACATTTGAGGCTGGCAAAAAATGTTTTAAAATTTATTTTTTTGGGGGTGGGAGGGGGTTAGTGACCACTGGGGGAGTAAGGGGAGGTCATCCCCGATTCCCTCCGGTGATGATCTGGTCATTTAGGGCACATTTTTGTGGCTTGGTCAT
Source organism: Microcaecilia unicolor (assembly GCF_901765095.1). Lineage (NCBI taxonomy): Eukaryota > Metazoa > Chordata > Amphibia > Gymnophiona > Siphonopidae > Microcaecilia > Microcaecilia unicolor. The sequence continues at coordinate 622,032,282 of NC_044031.1, forward strand.
AAGAAAAAAAGGACCAGGTAAAGTCGTCCAAGTGTTCGTTAGGGACGCCCTTCTTTTTTCCATTATCGGTTGAGGACGCCTGTGTGTTAGGCACGCCCTGCCTTCACTATGCCTCCGACATGCCCCCGTGAACTTTGGTCGTCCCCGCGACAGAAAGCAGTTGAGGAAGCCCAAAATCGGCTTTCGATTATGCCGATTTGGGCGACCCTGTGAGAAGGACACCCATCTTGTGATTTGTGTCGAAAGATGGGCGCCCTTCTCTTTCGAAAATAAGCCTGAAAGGTTCTTCCCTGCTGTCTACACCACCTTGAGTGAATCTCTTCATAAAGGTGGTAAATAAATCCCAACAAATAAAATATAACCTGTATATAACAGAACAACACATGAATGGAGGAATGGCCTAATGGTTAGAGCAGCGGGCTAAGAGCCAGGGAAACTTGGTTTAAATCCCTTTATGGCGCCTTGTGATTTTTGGCAAATCACTTAACCCTCTATTGTCAAAAGGATGACATAAGAATAGCCATACTGGGTCAGACCAATGGCCCATCCATCCCAGTATCCTGCTTCCAACAGTAGCCGATCTAGGTCACTAGTACCTGGTAGAAACCCAGTTAGAAGCAACATTCCATGCTACCAATCCCAGGGCAAGCGGTGGCTTCCCCATATCTATCTCAATAAGACTATGGATTTTTCCTCCAGAACTCTGTATAAACCTTTTTTTTAAACCAAGATACGCTAACCGTTGTTACCACATCCTCTGGCAGCAAGTTCCAGAGCTTAACTGTTCTTCGAGTGAAAAAATATTTTCTCCTATTTGTTTTAAAAGTTTTTTTTATGTAATTTCATCGAGTGTATTTTTTGAAAGAGTGAAAAATTGACTCACTTCTACACCACTCATGATTTTATAGACCTCAATCATATCCCTCCTCAGCCATCTCTTTTCCAAGCTGAAGAACCCTAACCTCTTTAGGTTAGGTTAGAATTGCAAACAGTACTCTAAATGGGGCCGCACCAGAGATGATGGTGCCCTTTTATAAGTCTCTGATGAGGCCCCATTTAGAGTAATATGCAATTCTGGAGATCACACCTATGGGAAAATATAAAATGATGGAGTTGGTCGAGAGGAGCTACAAAATTGGTAAGTGGCCTTGGACATAAAACATATAAGAACAGGCTTATGAACCTCAGCATGTATATACACTGGAAGAGAGAAGGGAAAGAAGAGATATGATAGAAACATTTAAATATCTCAGGGGCATTAATGTACAGGAAGAGAGCCTTTTTCAAATGAAGGAAAACTCTGGAATGAGGGAGCATACGATGACGTTAAGAGGAAATAGGCTTAGGAGGAAGCTAAGAAAGTATTCATTTACGGAAAGGGTGGTGGAAGCGTGGAATGGCCTCCCGGTGGAGGTTGTGGAGAGGAGGACTATGTCAGATTTTAAGAAAGCATGGGACAAGCATGTGGGATCCCTTAGGAAAAGGAGGAGTTAATGGTTATGGAGGATGGGCAGACTGGATGGGCCATTTGACCTTTATCTGCCGTCATATTTCTATGTTTCCATGTTTAGCGTTTCCTCATATGGGAGGAGTTGGTCACTCTTCTTTGAACCTTTTCTAATTCTGCTATATCTTTTTTGAGATACAGCGACCAGAACTGAACACAATACTCATGGGGCGATACAGAGGTATTATTTTGCATCCCTTCCCTAATAATTCCTAGCATCCTGTTTTCTTTTTTGACCGCCGCTGCTGCACAGCAGGCAGAAGATTTCAGCATATTGTCTACAATGGCACCTAGATCTTTTTCTTGAGTGCTGACTCCTAAGGTGGACCCTAGCATCAGATAAATATGATTCGGATTATTCTTCCCAATGCGCATCACTTTGGGAACAGGGAAACGCCTAGTGTACCTGAATGTAAGGCATCTTGAGATATCATTGAAAAAAGGCATGAGCTAAATCCAAAATCCCTTCCTGTCCAAGTTCCAGCTAAGAGAGCTTAGGTGAAATGAGATTGTGGATTCAGTTCAGTTCCAGGGGACATAAGGGAAGTGTTAATGTGGTAGCTCCTCCCAGATATCTGTGATATTTAGCTACAGTCATAGATCATCGCTGATTTATGACAAGGACAAGATGAGAGAGAGAAAATGATTGTCTAATTGTACTCTGCACACCAGTCCCCATCCGTTGTGGTTCATCAGATGTCTCTTTTTTTCTTGCAATGCAGGTGAACCAGGGAAGTATGCCAAGCATCGAAAGCACCTACCTTGCCATGGACACCGAGGAAGGGGTGGAAGTGGTGTGGAACGAGCTGCAGTTCACAGACAAGAAGATTTTTAAGGCTCATGAGGTAACCAAAAGTGACCGGAGTAGTGTCCCAAGAGTAGTTAATAGGTGGGCTATAAACGAACGTAATACCCCAGGTAATGGGTATTACTACAGTGATGGATTTTTTCCAGAGCCCTGGGGGGGAACAAGGTCCATGTCAGAGGGCTGGAGTGGTAGGATGTCCCCGGGTGGGAGGAGGCCCAGCCCATGGGAAGTAGTTTTGAAATAAAATACAGAGAAGTAGTGCTCTGGTACTGAAGAGTGACAGGGGGGAGGAGTTTGGAAGGGGATAAAGCTAAAGTTATGCCCTTGGGGGTCTTTGGTTGCCTTCAAGTTTGGAGTGGCCTGAACATCCCCTGCTATTGACCAGGAGGAGAGAGAAGGGAGTCCTGAGAATTAGAGAGATTCACAGGCTGTGAGAGGCAGGCTGCAGCTGTAATAGGTGGCAACCAGAGAGATACTGTGGCATGAAAGCTTTTGCCCCCTCCTCATTTCCCCTATTATTGCATAAGAAACTCCCTTTCCCCTTTTTACAAAACCACGCTAGCGGCTGCCAGTGCAATAATGGCGTGTTCACTTTGAATAGACTGTGTCAGCATTGCCACTCGGCAGCCACTAGCTCAGCTTTGTAAAAGTGTGGGGGGGGGGTTGTTTCTTAAATATATATCATAATATTTTAAAAATTTATCTGTTTACTCAGGTTCTCTTTGTCTAATATTACATTTTGTTTAAACATCAGAAGCCATTCAGTGTGACAGATTCAATAATGGGGGAAATCAGAAAGGGGTGGGGCTTTTTCACATCACTGTATCTTAGATAGGCAGATTAAAAAATAACACTTAGAAAAGGAAAAACAGAAAGATGCTACAATGCATAATAAAATCCCAAAATAAGTACAGTGACAAAGGCATGAGAGATTGGAGGGTGGGGGGGGGGGGGGGGGGGCAAGCTTCTTCCTGCCTGCCTGCTTCTGGGTCTGTCCTCTCTGCTGCTCCTGTGTGCCGCCCAGGACCCAGATGACTGCATTAGCGCGATATTGCGTTAATACAGTCATCTGGTTCCTGACTCCCGGCACGAACATGAGCAGGAGAGGACAGACCGTGGAAGCAGGCAGGCAGAAAAAAAGGCTTGCTGGCCCCCTCTTGCAGGCAAAGACAGAAAGGTAAGGGGCAGGAGGGAGCGGCGGCATGTGGCAATATAGTTCTGTCACGGGCCTGGCTGTGTCTCTCGGCAGCTTTGAATTACAAAGTAAAGTAGTTGCATAACATATTAGAGATTCCCACAGTATTAGAAAATGTCAGCCTGTTCTGAGCTGTGCTCCCTTCTAGAGTCTCAGTCCTCCTTCTCCCCCCTCCCCCCCTCTCTTTCTCTCTCTCAATAACTGTTACACCCGCCTGTCTTTTGTCTCTCTCAGGATGGTTAGCGATTGCTCTACTCATCACCACATCTCTTTTGTAACATTAAGGCTTTGTGGCAGAGGCTGGGCCCAGGTTTTCACTCCTCCGCTCCAGGTAGATAGTAGAATTACTTTGTGCTCCAGCTGACCTCGCTCCACTCTTTGAGGACAGTTCTACAAAGAAGGGATGGAAGGGTATGATACAAATACTTAAAAGGTATTCATGTGCAAACTAATCTTTTTTCAGAGAGGGGGGGGGGAGCGGCAGAACTAGAGGTCATGAGTTGAAGTTGCAGGGTGGGAGACTCTGGAGCAATTTCACAGAAAGGGTGGTGGATGGCTGGAATGCCCTCCCACGGGAGGTGGTGAAGACAAAAACTGTGACAGAATTCAAGAATACGTGGGATACACACAGAAGTTCACTATATAGAAAAAGGATAGAATCCATATAAACCAAAACGTAAATGACCTCTTAACTAGAGTGAGCTTTGATGGCAGCTTCAGAAGTTGGGAAATGAGACCAAATGCCAGGCGAACTTCTGTGGTCTGGGTCCCATAATTGGCAAAAACAGATCAGGATCAAGGCTGGAATGGGCTTCAATGGCAACTCTAGTAGTTGGGAAGTAGGACCAGGTCCGGTCAGACTTCTACGGTCTGCACCCCAAAATTTACAGGAAGAGAGAGAGATTAAGTATACCAGAGTTTAAATCATAAAGAAATCAGGGGTGTAGCCACGGGCAGGCATGGATGGGCCCGGGCCCAGCCACTTTCCCTCCAGGCCCGCCCATCCAACATCCCTCGCTCACTGTTGCTGCCTTTTCTCCCGCGGCTCCAGGTACGGCCGTCCGGAAGGCAGCGTTCAGCGTTGCCTGCCTGCCCTGAAATTGTTCTTCTCCCCAGGCTCCACTGCCTCGGTCCCTGCATTCTTTTTTTCACCTGTCGTGCAGCGTTGCCATTCACACAGGCAGCTCCACTCCCCCCTGCTGCGTCCATCTGGCCCTACATAAACAGGAAGTGCATTAGAGAGGGCCAGATGGACGCGGCAAAGGGGAGCAGAGCTGACTGTGTGAATGTCAGCGCTGCGCGACAGGTGAAAAAAAGAATGCAGGGACCGAGGCAGCGGAGCATGGGGAGAAAAAGAATTTCAGGGCAGGCACGCAGGCAACGATGAACGCTTCCTCCCGGATAGCCGTACCCGGAGCCGCGGGAGAAAAGGCAGCGACAGTGAGGGTTGTTGGGTTGGGGCAGGATCAGGAAGGCAGAACTAAAGTAAGTGCTGGACTTTTGGGGGGAGGATGGGTGGGGGGGAGCTGAAGGGAAGGGATAGTTTTGCCGGAGTTGGATTTGCGGGAGGAAGGGGATTGGAGGGAAGGGAGAGAGCTACTGAATGTGGGAGGAAGAGGAGGAGGGGATGTAAATGGAAGGGAGAGAGTTGCTGGAGGTGGGAGGAAAAGGAGGAGGGGATCTGGATGGAAGGGAGAGAGATGCTGGACATGGGAGGAAGAGGAGGAAGGGGTTGGAGAGCTGCTGGACAAGGGAGGAAGAGGAAGAAGGGACTGTATGGAAGGGAGAGAGCTGCTGGACGTGGGAGGAAGAGGGAGAGGAGAACTGGAGGGAAGGGAGAGAATTGCTGGTACAGCACAAGGAGGGAGGGAAGGGAAACAGAGATACCAGACCAAGGAGATGAAGGAAAAGGGAACAAATACTAAACTTACAGCATAAGGGAGGAAGGGAGGGCAGTGTGGGTGGGTGGGCAGGCAGGGAATGAAGCAACCAAACCAGATGCTGGAAAGGGGAGGGAGTGAGAGGGAGAGAAGCTGGATGGGGTACGGTCAGAAAGGGTAGAGATGTATTGGCACTGGGGACGAAGAGAGGGGAGAAGCTGGGCAGAGAAATATAGGGACACAGAGAAAGGGAGATACCAAACATGGAGGAAGATAGAGGTACAGAGATGGAAGAAGATGGATAGTGGGCATGGAGAGAGAGAGAGTAGAACTATCAAATGGACATGAGACCTTGGTGAGTGAGTTAAGAGAAGGATGTAGACCAACATGACTTGAAAAATAAAATGAGCAGACAACAAAAGGTAGAAAAAAGAATTTTATTTTTCTATTTTATGACTAGAATATGTCAGATTTGAAATGTACATCCTGCCAGAGCTGGGGCCCAAGGCAGATATTTAGGAGGGGACCCCAAGGCTTACTAACAGGCTGTACCTTCTTCAGCTTCCAGCTGGCCTATGAGTTCTCTCTGGCTAGGGGGCTAAACGCAGTTGCCCTAGTTGTACCTCCCCTAACACTCTCTCTTGCATGTGCTATCATATTTTTCACAGTATAGGAGAAAATGCATCTCTTTGTATTTCTCTGTGCTGTGCTAAATGCAAGGTCTGGCCTCATGGGATTTTGATTTAATTTGTTTATGGCTTGTGGTCACTTGTTCTGTGTTTGGCATTTGTGTTCTGTGTGTGTGACCAAAGTATTCTGTTAGCATCAATTTTGTATGTAGTATTCTATAGTACTTTGGCTTGTTCAGTTTTCATGATAGATGTATTGATATTTTAGGGCCCCACTGTAATATTTAGGGCATATTTAGGGGAAGCATATGTGTGTTGGTGGACCGTGGCTCAGTGGAGGATGAAGAGTACGCCCTTTTATATTTCCCCTAGCTCTCAATGAAGCCAGCACTGCTACTCCCATTGAAGTTATTGTGAGTGGGGGTAGGTGTGCGGTAGGAGTAGGGGCGTGGACAGGGCATATCAGGTGGCAGGTGTTTCTCTAGTGCCCATCCATCCAACCTGTTGGCCCACCCAAAAATTGCCTTCTGGCTATGCCACTGGAGGAAGTGAAACCTGTGCAGAATGCCAGATTCAACTCTGGTTGCCTTGTTGGGCAGACCGGATGGACCGTACAGGTGTACTATGTAAGAGCCTGTTTAGAGCCTAACCTATAGAGTAGGCATTTACATCCTGTATAGAGCACCAATGTAAGTGGATATAGACATGTGTACGTGTTTATGCACAAGCAGTTAGCCAGCCATAGAGCTGCTGTAAATGCTTTGCACTAGATGGAGAGAGACACATATAACTTATAAAATTCTATGAGTTATGCCTTGTGTGTGCCCTGCCCATGCCTGCCCCGACTCCACCCATGTGAAACCCAACTGCAAAGTCTGCAGTATTGAAGATATGCATGTATTTATATGACAGTGCTTATCCAGATAATATTTATGCAGATATCTGTTCCCATACACACAGAAAGGACTAGAATACCAGTGTACTTGCCACCTGAATCTATGTGGCTCCTTATAGCATTACTATTCATAAGACTTATGTCTCCGAGTTCCCCAGTGCTTTCCACCCCACAGCAATTAAGAATCAACACACCACAGATTCACTGTTCTCCAGCTTCCAGTCCTTTCCTCCTTAGAGCTGTGGGCTGTTAGCAGCTTCACTCTTATTTCTGAGGACATGACTAGCTTTCCAGCTAATTTATCCCTCTTACTGGCACTGTGTGCCTCGAGAGACAATTTGGACCAAACCGGCAACCCCTGACTCAGAAGACTCATATGTGGGAACGGGCCTCTCAACTTCTGTGAGTCCCGACATGACCAAAAGCCCAGCGAGGTGTAAAAATACAAGTGGAGCATTCTTCCTCTCCCCCACCCTCCCCTCAGCTTCCAAGCAAATTCTGTTAAGCAAAGCAGGTAAATCTAAATCCTTTTCTGAATCTCAACTTACTGTTTAATAAATGGAGGATGTAATGGCACAATTTGACAAACTGAAGAGTAGCAAATCTCCTGGACCAGATGGTATTCATCCCAGAGTACTGGTAGAATTGAAAAATGGGAATTTGCAAAACTATTGTTAGTAATATGTAATTTATCTTTAAAATCAAGCATGGTACCAGAAGATTGGAGGGTGGGCAATGTAACGCAGATTTTTTAAAAAGGTTCCAGAGCAGATCCAGGAAATTATAGACTGGTGAGCTTGATATCGGTGCCGGGCAAAATGGTAGAGATTATTATAAAGAACAAAATTACAGAGCCTATTCAAAAGCATGGATTAATGAGACAAAGCCAACATGGATTTAGTGAAGGGAAATCTTGCCTCACCAATCTATTACATTTCTTTGAAGGGGTGAACAGACATGTGGATAAAGGTGAGCCGGTCGATATTTTGTATCTGGATTTTCAAAAGGCATTTAACAAAGTACCTCCAGAGGAAATTGGAGAGTCATGATATAGGAGGTAGTGTCCTATTGTGGATTAAAAATTGTTTCAAAGATAAAAAAAACAGAGGGTAGGGTTAAATGGTCAGTATTCTCAATGAAGAAGGGTAGATAGTGGGGTTCCCCAGGGGTCTGTGCTGGGGACCGCTGCTTTTTAACATATTTATAAATGATCTAGAGATGGGAGAACCTAGTGAGGTAATTAAATTTATTCAAAGTTGGTAAATCACAAGAGGATTGTAAAAAATTACAAGAGGACCTTACAAGACTGGGCATCTAAATGGCAGATGACGTTTAATGTGAGCAAGTGCAAAGCAGGGGCGTAGCTGCTAGGGAGTCACGGGGACCTGGGCCCCCGTAAATTTGGCCCTGGACCCCCCTACCGACACCCCTCTCAACCCCCCCCCCCCCCCACCGCCAACCTGCCGTCGCCGTCTGTACCTTTGCTGGCGGGGAACCCCAACCTCCGCCAGCCAAAGTCTTCTTCCTGCGTTTGGTTTCTTCTGAGTCTGACGTCCTGCTGCACGTACAATGTGCAGGACGTCAGACTCATACAAACAGAACGAAGCCCTGCAGATCGCAAGGCTTCGTTCTGTTTCTGTGAGTCTGACGTCCTGCACGTTGTACGTGCAGCAGGACATCAGACTCAGAAGAAACCAAACGCAGGAAGAAGACTTTGGCTGGCGGGGGTTGGGGTCCCCCGCCAGCAAAGGTACAGACGGCGACGGATGGCGGGCGGGTCGAGGGGGGGGTCAAACTTGTTGGAGGTGGTGCTGGCGGCGGCAGGGGGTGGCGGCAATGGCGGGGGGTGGCGGCAATGGCGCCGGGGGGGGGGGGTCGGTGGTGCCAGGGGGGGACTAAAATGTGCCCCCTCACCTCGGCTCTGGCCCCCCCTACCGCTGAAGTCCAGATACGCCCCTGGTGCAAAGTGATGCATGTAGGAAAGAGGAACCCGCATTATAGCTACGTAATGCAAGGTTCCATATTAGGAGTCACCAAACAGGAAAGGGATCTAGGCATCATCATTGATGATATGTTGAAATCCTCTGCTCAGTCTGCGGCGGAGGCAGCCAAGAAAGCAAATAGAATGTTAGGTATTATTAGGAAAGGAATGGAAAACAAAAATGAGGACATTATAATGCCTTTGTATCGCTCCATGGTGCGACTTCACCTTGAATATTGTGTTCAGTTCTGGTCACTATATCTCAAAAAAGATATAGTGGAATTAGAAAAGGTACAGAGAAAGGCAAGAAAAATGATAAGGGGATGGGACAACTTCCCTATGAGGAAAAACTAAAGAAGCTAGGGCTCTTTAGCTTGGAGAAAAAATGGCTGAGGGGAAATATGATAGAGGTCTATGAAATAATGAGTGGAGTGGAATGGGTAGACGTGAATCGTTTGTTTACTCTTTCCAAAAATACTAGGACTAGGGGGGTCACAATGAAGCTACAAAGTAGCAAATTTAAAACAAATCTGAGAAAATACTTCTTCACTTAACGTGTAATTAAACTCTGGAATTCGTTGCCAGAGAATGTAGTAAAAGCAGTTAGCTTAGCAGGGTTTTAAAAAGGTTTGGCTGGTTTCCTAAAGGAAAAGTCCATAAACCATTATTAAAGTGGACTTGGGGAAAATTCACTGCTTATTTCTAGGATAAGCAGCATGAAATGTACTGTTTTGGGATCTTGCCAGGTACTTGTCACCTGGATTGGCCACTTTTGGAAACTGGATGCTGGGCTTGATGGGCCTTCAATCTGTTCCAGTATTACAATACTTATGTACTTACTTATGATCCTGGACTTGGCTTTAACCATTATGTTCAAGTATTTTTGACAAATAAGGCAGGGTGGATACTTGGCAGTAATTACTTACCACAACAAATATGTTGAAATCCTGGACTCAGTGTGCAGCAGCAGTGAAAAAGCAACCAGAATGTTAGGAATCATTAGGAAAAGAGTAGAGAATAAAACAAAGAATATTATAATGTATGTGTATCACTCCATGGTTCGACCACACCTTGAGTTCTGTGTGCGGTTCTGGTCACCGCATCTCAAAAAAGATACAGCAGAATTAGAAAAGGTACAGAGAAGGGCAATGAAAATGATTAAGGAATGAAGCTCCTCTCATATAAGGAAAGGCTTAAGAGGTTAGGACTCCTCAGCTTAGAAAAGAGATGGCTGAGGGAAAGATATAATTGAGGTTTATAAAATCCAGAATGGTGTAGAACAAGAAAATATGGCTGTTCTCCCTCTCATAATGCATTCAAACCATGAAACTTACAAATAGAAGATTTACAACAAGTTTACTAAACTCTTTGTTTTCAGTCAGTTGCACAATTAAGCTAGAGAATGTGGTCAAAGTACAGTTTCAAAAGGGTTTGGATAAGTTCTTTTAACAGCTATTAACGGGGTAGTTGTGAAGAATCACCACCTCCTATGTCTGGGAATAAGATCTTCCAAGTGACCTGGACTAGTCATTGTGAGAAACACTGGGCCATTGGTCTATCCAGCATGGCACATATTTTTTTTTTTGTTACATTTGTACCCCGCGCTTTCCCATGTCATTCTAGATTTAATTAATCTACCTTAGAGAGCAACCAAAAGCAGGGCTTTTGGTTTTGGTTGAAACCAAATCTTCAGCTGAAATTTGCCACTTGGTTTTAGCCGGAACCGAAGCCAGTCTCCCCCACCACAGCAGAAAACCCATCCCCTCTCTGCCCATCAACTTCTCCCTCCCTCACCCAGCAATACTGAGTTGTTCCTACCCCCGCCAGCTCCGCAGTCAAAATGGCTGGCAAGACTGCTGTGGGAGGTTGCAGTAGCCATTTTCAGATTGGAAATGGCATGGGCAGGAGCAAATGCTTGCATTTTTGGCCAAAACTGAAGCATGGCCAATTATGGATTATGGGCCAGTTTCGGTGCTGAAGCCCAAACCAAAATTCAGTTGGTCTCTTAATCTACCTTGCCCAATCTGAGCTCAAGATGAATTAGAGTTATGTACAGGAGGTAGAAGGCTACATTGGACTGGAGGGTGAAGTGACTTACCCAAATCAGTGGCAGCTCTCTTGTATGCATCCTTCCTCTTCAGTTAGGGTCAGTTTCTCTTCCCTCATCACCTCTCTCTAGATATGTCACTCTCTCGTGTCTCTGATCTCCTCTCATTCCCCTCTTCATTACTTGCAGGAGAAGATCAGGACAATGTTTGACAACCTGATGGTTCTTGATCACCCGAACATTGTCAAGTTTCACAAATACTGGCTGGACTTACGAGAGACATCTGCCAGGGTAAGAGACTGCTATAAACATTCCTAGACACCTGTCAGGGTGAGAGAGCAGTAGCATATCCTGTATTATAAATCAGTTGAAGAAACCTAAGGTAAATGATGACTTTATTGTGATGAGTAACTGATTTGATTGTGAAATATTAATGTTTTATTATAAACACTTTATGCTGTGTTGTGATTACACTCCTTCTTGACTATAAATTTCTTTGGTGAGGACTTTGGCCTGAGTAAGAGTGTGCTGGTATACTCTGTCTTACAAACCCTCCCAGGAGATCAGAGCTACTAAGTTACTTTCTTCCAGGAGACACTGTAATCCAACTGTGGATTTCTGTCCCTCCCATCCTCTTGCATTATGGGACCTGCAGAACTGGGGACTGCAAATCCCACATTGCTGTGGGATGTAAGTTCAAAACTGGGACCGGCCCAAGTGTGTGCATTGGAGCTGGATATGTTGGTGACTGTGAAGCATCTGTCAGGGTAAGAGAGAGCATCCGTGTACCTTGCTCTGAAAGTAGTGCTTTTGTTCCTCAGCGTAAGCCCCATAAGTTTGTCCCAGTTGATAATCAGCTCATGGCAGTCAGCGTTTTTTTACATGATAACCGCTACAGGCAGAATTAGCCCTGGATATTCAGTTCCGGGCCATGTCTGGACAGTAGAATTGCTTATCGCTTAGCCTTTAGAGCTTAGGTAAAACTTATGTTTTTTAACAGCATAACAATAGTAAAATAACCAAGAATAAACATAAATACAATAAATGAGGTAAACTTGAAAACAGTAAATTGAAACATAATAATAGAACCACCATGAAATAGTATAAAAAATGTACACATTTAACAGCACTGGAATTCAAACACTAGATACATAATACAATATTATCTTAATACTAATGATACACCTAATAAGCGTGCATTACAGCAGTCAACTAACATAGATATGATGCTAAAGATTTTCTACAATATGGCTTAACATATAGCCGAGGGGCCAAGGACAGATATGTGATGGAAACAAGATGCGTAGCACAGAGTCAGTTGAGATAATTTGATGGTTAGTTAAAGTCAAGGCAAGCTCGTTGTATAGTTAAGCAAGCGATATGGAACTGATCTAAGTCACAGTGTGTGTTGCAAGCTAGTCCAGGTGCAGAATGAGTGTATAGTCAGTCACCCTGTGTATTAAAGGCTTGGGAGAAGAGCCAGGCTTTCACCTGCTTCCTGAAGTAGAGATAGTGCCTTATTCAGGTCCCAATCTGTATTTGGCTGGGACCCACATAACATTAAAGTGGTATTGATCCCTCCCTCCCACTGTGCCCTCCCCTACTGAGATAATATCCTCCCTCCTCACCTCCCCAACAGGTAAGACCCTCCCCCATTCCAGCCTCCTCCTGCTCCATACTTCTTCCCAAAACATTCCCAACACACACGCTCAGGATAGCCCCCCCTACCCGAAGTCCCTGGTGGTCCAGTGGGGTAAAGGGGGAAGGAGAGAACCCCAATTGCTCCAGCCCTTGCAGCTGCCTATAGAAAATGGCTGCTGCTACGTCTAGTGGCAGCCTCGTGGTACTTCAGTTGAATGGGTATTCTGGTCTGATCAGGGGGTGGGAGAGGGAGAAAGGAGGGATTGGAAGGGGAAGCCGTGTACTTCAGGGGGTGGGAGATTGGGAGGGGGATCAGAAAGAGGGCTGTGTACTTCCGGAGGGGTGTGGCACCATATTTAGCCAGGACCCAGAAGTTAACCGGGCATATTCAGACTGGTGCTCAGTTAACTACCCTGCATAAAGCCTGTCCTAACTTTATGCAGTTGTTCAGCCAGTTAGCGGTCTGAAAATCGTTGCTAACCAGCTAAGCTTCTGCTGTGCCCTAACTCTACCCCGGACCACCCCTAAACTATCTGGTTTCGCCATGAGTGGCTAGAGGGCATATTCAGTGGCACTGTCTGGTTAAGTCACTTAACCCTCCATTGTCCCAGGTACCAAAACTTAGATTATGAGCCCTCTAGGGTCAGAGAAAGTAGCTGCATATAATATGTACAGTGCTGCATAAGTCTAATAGCGCTATAGAAATGATTAGTAGTAGTAGTAACAGAGCAGAGTCAAGCATTTGGGGTTCAGAAATCCACATCACTTATTAATAATAGCAGTAATAATAATAGAGTTAAATTAAACCTGGCTGTAGTGGCTGTGACATAATACTACTTATCATTTTTGTTGCATTATTGGATTTACACAGCTGTGCAGTGGCGATAAGTAAAAGGTTACAATATGTCTGGGGTACCTGAGGCAATGGGAGATAGTGACTTGGCCCAGGTCATGATGGAGGCTGGAGGACTCATGTGGACTGGTCAGGAGAGAGACTTCAGTTTAAAGAATCTGCTGATCCAGAAAAATAGCCTGAGGTTTGGCTAGAGCCGAGGAATGCTGGAGTGCATAGGGAGAACCATGCTTCTACACAAGAAGTGATCCCTTCCTCTGCACAGGAAATGATCTCTGCCTCTACAAAGGTCATTGTTGAGGCCACAACTGGAATAGAAGGCGATTGAAGCTGAATCTGCTACCAAAATTTGCTGCTTGGTTTCAGTTGATATCAAAACCAAAAGCTTCCCCCCCCCCCCCCGCCCAGAAGACAGCAGAGCCCCCTGAGATTCCCCTCCCCACCTCCACATTCACAAACTCTGTCCTCAGAGTCAGATATAGAAAGGAAAGGAAGACAGGAGAGGAAAGAAGAAATTAAAACGAGACCATGTGAAAGAACATAAATAAAGACCGGAGCCACTAAAATGGTCAGTGTTCTTCGTAATACAGCATATGGGGATAGACTTAGAGATCTCAATATATATACTTTAGAAGAAAGGCAGGGGAGGGGGAGATATGATAGATATGTTCAGATACCTCTGTGGCATAAATTTACAGGAGGAAAGTCTCTTTCAACTGAAATGAAGCTCTGGAATGAGGGGACATAGGATGAGGGTGAAAGAGGACAGACTCCAGAGTAATCTAAGAAAATACTTCTTTACGGAAAGAGTGTAGATGTGTGGAATGTCTTCCCAGCAAAGGTGGTGAAGACGAGATCTGTATCTTAATTCAAAAAAGCATGGGAGAAGTACAGAGGAAGGGAGAGTAGAGAGTAGTAGTTAGTATGGATGGGCTGACTGGATAGGCTATATGGTCTTTATCTGCAATCTGTAAAATAAAATACCCAGACTACAAAAGAAGAAAATTAAAAATTGTATTTTCAATGTTTATGGTTTGGATTGTGCCAGGTTTGGGAAATGCTCACTGCTCTGCTTTTGTATTTTGTAAAGGGAAAGGAAGAAATGTCTAGCTGTTTCTCTTTTTCCATTAGTGCATGACTCATAGTCTGGCTCTCTGTGTTTCCGTTTCAGTTTTTGTTTGTTTGAATATTTCTGTTTTTAATTTGTTTCCATGTTCATTCTTTGTGGCCAAGGTAAAGGGGTTTGCAGCAGTCCAGCTTGTTCTCGGTTCTGGTAGGAGGTTCACCCATGTTCTAGCATGTTTGGTAACAAACTTGTTGCTGTTTCAGTCCTGGCAGCTAGTACTGTTTTGGTATGGAAGATTTGTTATATACCTTCTGAGTATCTTATGTAGATGTTGTTTGGTTTATTTATTTATTTATTTATTTATTATTGGTTTATTTAAATTATTTCTAATTCTCTTATCCTCAATACTTGGCAGGGTACAGTAAAATATAAGAAATAATGCATCAAGTAATACATTTAAATAACAGATTAAAAAAACAAATCACACCAAGACATCATAACAGTGTTATCACAATATAAAATCAGACCGCAATAATGACAAGCATCCCTATCAAATAACATTCACATCACATACCAACACTGATTAAATAATTCTGCCCTTATTAAAGTAGCATCAGACACTGAATTAGTTTTTTGGATGCTAAGGAATTAAGACAAAGATCCTATCTCTGCACCCAATTAATGGAGGAGTTTTGTAAATGCAATGGATGTTTTCCAGAACTGGATTTGCAGGGTTTATATTGAGATTGTGTCCCATCATGCATAGACCCTATACTTCACTCCTGCACAGGGGTACGTGCAATGCTTAATGTTTATCCTGGCTGTTTGGCACTTTCTGGTTGGGTGCTTTTCTATCCCAAGATGTTTGTGTTCTGTCCTCTGACAGCCTTGCACTAGTTTATAATGTGACCCTAAAATGTGTTTAATGCCTTTACTGTCATTCTCACTTCTAAGGATCTTCATTGCTGCAGTTCCTACTGCAAAGATACGTGAGCAATGCATTGTGTGTAATGTAGTTCACAGGCAATCCAGCCACACTTGTCTGTCTGTATAAGAACTGTTACCATTGGTTTGTGCGGCTGCCCAGACCTCCTCTCTTTCTCAGCCAAGCTTGGCTCCTTTGTCTACCTGCTATCATTTCCTGGTCATTCTTACTATCGCTGTCCTGAGAGATCAGCCAGGTACGACCTTTCTCTCCAATCAAGGGCTGTCCTCTGGGACCACCCTTGCCACCTGGTGGCAGGCTCTGTCCCCATTGGTCTTTACCTCCTCCTCCCCTCCCTCTCTCTCTCTCTCTCCATGAGGCATTCTCCATCTTGCTTCAGACAGCACTCGTCCTGCTAAATCTCATTGGAACGAACTTGGTTTTTTATCTTGAATATATCTTCCTAATGAGATATTGCACTCTCCAGTCACCCAGCTCTGAGATACTTCTACCTGTTCGACTATTCTTTCACCTCTGCAATAAAGCTGCCTCTCCTCAGATTTCTACCTCCAACCACTGATATAGCTCTCAGAATTACGGAGTCTCTGTGCCCTGGGGCAACACTTCTGAACATCTGACTATGAGTAAATTATCTGAATTTAATCAATAAAGGAAACTTCAGAAAAGAAAGAGACTTCAGGTGTGTTCTGGTGTGCCAAGGTTATACTTCAAGATATTGAGACTTCACAGTTAACAAGTCTTGAGAGGCTTGACAGTTTGACATGACAAAGTAAACAATGTAAAGATGATTGTGCCTTGGGAGGTATTCAGTATTCACTAGGTGCATGACAGGAGGAGAGGCAACCTGAAAAAAGTACAGGGGGCCCATCTATAAAGTTTGCCCAAGGCTGTTTGCATGGTTAAAGCGGCCATGGGGACACAGATTAATAGACTGTAACAGGGAGAGAACCTGAGAGAGGCGACATAGATGCCACATAGGAAGAGAGGCACAGAGACTAGGAGAACACTAGGGGAGGGTTTGTATGGGTCTGAGAGAGACAGGGCTCAGAGGAAGGGATCAGCAGTGAAGGGAAGAGTCAAGAAAGAATGAGAAGAGGAAAGAGACTTGAGAGGGAAGAAAGTGGCAGTAGGGAGTGGAATGATGAGGGAAGGTGACAAGCTATGGCGAGACAGGCTGTGGACAGAGAGAAAGATGCACAAGAATTGACAGCGGTCTCAGCAGTTACTCCAACTGTAGATATGTAAGCTCATTATTCTAAGAAAAAAGTAGAGGATGTGAGATTGGAGATTGAAAGTAAATCATATGATTTTGTTGAATATGAGCAAATTGTCTATAGTATGGTGACTGTGAAGCAGTAGAGATTGAAATGTGTAGCTGACAGATATTGTCCCAGGAAACAACAGCACAAACGATCTGCAAACTCCAAAAGTGATGGCACAAACAAAGCAGACCAAAAAAAATCAAACCAAATATTTATTAGGATAGTATAAATTCAAACAACGTTGTATGCAGAGACTCTGTGTGTTTCTCAAGCTGACGCTGCCATCTTCAGGATATTTTAGTCATACCATAGTGGCAGTATTTTCCGTTGCCATCATTTAGAGCCCCTGACACTGCCCTGATGTGGGTGAAACACAGCCTATGTCGGGCAGTTTGAATTTGTGCTAGCCCAATAAATATTTCGTTTAACTTTTTTGTGCTGATGATATTGATCTGAATTTTTACCTGTTTCAGAGACAGAAGTTAGAAAACTTTTGTTGAAATATAAAAGGTCCCATTGCCAACTTGATGTTTGTCCAGTTTATCTATTGAAGAATCTATCAGAGAATTATATGAAAATTGGATTGAGATGGGTTATGAACTCCTTGGTAAATGGTGTATTTCCAGAACAACTGGGAAAAATTATTCTTACACTTATACCAAAGAATCAGAATGGTGACTTAGGTGCAGCAGTTAACTATCAGGTCTGTGGCTTCAACTCCATTTTATGCAAAGATATTAGAAGGCATTGTAGCAACTCAACTTACAGATTGTTTAGAACATTTTGGTTTGTTATATTTGAATCAGTCGGGGTTTAGAAAGAGCTGTAGTTCAGAAATTGCTGGGTCCATTAATTGGTGAATTTAAGAACTATTTGAGTTTGGTGATGGTAATGCAGTATGACCTATCCAGGGTATTTAATGCGGTGGATCATCAGATTCTCCTAGAACTTTTGAGTTCTTTTGGAATTGGAGGCCATGTGCTGGATTGGCTGAGGGGTGTAGGTTTTATAGTGTGTGGATGCAAAAAGAGAGATCTGATGAGTGGCAGGTGGTTAGTGGTGTCCCTCAAGGGTCACCCCTTTTGCCTGCACTGTTTAATGTGTTGATGTCTACATTGGGTTTTTTCATGGAAGGAAAAGGTATTAAGTGGTTTTCTTATGCGGATGATACCACATTGTACTTTTCATTTATTAAGGATAAAGACAATATTAATTTTAATATTAGTCAAAGAATTGGGCTAGTGGAAATTTTGGCAACTTTATTCTTTCTGCACATTTGCTATACTGTCTTGAATGATGTACAGAGCTAAGCAGTGTCTTCATCTCAAATTAAATAAAGCAAAACAAAGTTTTTAGTGGTAATGTAACCCTGTGGGTTAAATTATGAATAATTTACCTGGGGTCTCTAGGCTGCCCGTTGGCATTGGTGGCCAGTGGAGATGTCCACGGTGGCTCTGGAGGCAGTTTGGGGTCTCTGGAGGGGAGTCACACTATCCGCAACTTCTCCCAACACGAGCATGCATGGGTTTTCACGAATGCATGATAGTGCTACTGGGCCAGCACTAGGCCCTAAGTGAAGCTGGGACCTAGATTTTAGAGTTGCCCCGGCAGGGTTCCATAAATCGCAGTGTTTTCCTGCTACCGCAGAGGGTCCAAGACCCAGACCAGTGGTGGAGATCGAGTGAGGACCATTCTGGGGACCAGTTAAGGGGTCTGGTGGCCCAAGAAATTGTTTATTTTTAAAATGTGTGTATGTATGTGTGTGTGCAGGAGGGGGGGTGGGCCAGGGCTTAAAGGATTGATTTTTGTTGAAATATAATGGAAGTTATGGATTCCTGACAACTTCTTCTTTAGGTGGGCTAGTACTCTGAAGATTTTGGGGAAAAAATCATTTTTGTGGTCAGACCAGAAGGTTTTAATTTGGGCCAGTTCTGAGCTTTAAAGTTGGTGTTTTTGAGCAGGCTTCACTCCGGGGTGTGCATGGGGCAATGCAGAATTTTATTAAGAATGGACTTCTCCTGGTTTTATGGGGGTTTTGACAGTTATTTATGACAAAAATATGTGAACGTCCTTAAATCTGTGTTAAAATGTATGAAAAAAGAATAGTATGTGTGGTTCGATATCAGGCACTAATGATTATAGGACATTTTAAGCAAATTTCATAGTAATTTCTGTGGTATTTTTTTATTAAAAATTCAACTTTTGTATTCTCTATGGAGAAATTCTCTTTCAAAATGAAGATTGTGGAAAGTTCAGTTAGGGTCCATGCTTCAAAACATTCTGTGATCTGAGACCTGATTGGCTAGCAGAGGCTGTTGATGCCATCAGAGTCACTGTCTCCCTTAGCAACAGCTTGCCTGGGAGTGGGGAGAGGCAGTGTTGCCAGGTGGGCGGTTTTACCGCCCAATTGGGCGGTTTTCCGCGACCCGCCGCGGGAAATTTTTGCCCGCGGCGGGTTGCGGTTTTTTGGGCTGGTTTTTGTGCTTCGGGCGGTTTTTTCGGCCGCGGGGGGGCGGGGTTAGTGACGTTTTTGGGTGGGGTTAATGACGTTTTGGGCGGGGTTAGTGACGTGGGAGGCGGGGCCGATGACGTGGGAGGCGGGGCCGATGACGGGGAGGCGGGGCCGATGACGGGGAGGCGGGGCCGATGACGTAAGAGGCGGGGCCGATGACGGGGAGGCGGGGCCGGTGACGTGGGAGGCGGGGCCGGTGACGGCGGGGGCGGGGTTTATGACGGCGGGGGCGGGGGTGATGACGCGGGGGTGGGGGTGTCAGGGGCGGGGTTTGTGTTTGGGCGGTTTTTGGGCTGTTTTTTGGGCTCCAGTGGGCTGGAAAAAAATTTTCCACCTGGCAACCCTGGGGAGAGGGGCTGAAAGCAATGAAGAGTGCGAACATTTGTGAGAGAGCTCTGACTGTGTGATAGATTTCTGAGCCAAAAAGTGTTTGAAAGTTGGTGTTTTCTTCAAATGTGTTTAAGTACTGAGTGAAGGTAAAGTGAGCTGGAAGTGAAAGGTGTGGGATTTGTTCAAGAAAAATCTGAAAACTGATTTCTTATTACTTGTATGCTGTTTGAAAGTTTTGTAATTAAGACTGAGGGAGAGAAACCAATTGTGTGACTGTGTGAAACAGGTTTATTTAAAAGATTAGCCCCAGTTAAGTCCCAAGGGAAACTGGTCTACAAGGCTTAAGGTTGGGCCTGAAGTAAAACAACTGGTGTGCTATGCATGATTTGCTAGCGTGACAGTGTTGGAGGTTGCACCCTTATGGAGAGACCAAGTTGTTTATTTTCTCAGCTAGAAAGCCCCAGTAATCTCTATGCATCAGCTAGGGCTGTTCCTGATGTTAGACAGGAAAGTCTTTTTTTTTTTACTAAGTGTGAGGCAGTAGGTTCTAAAGCTGGAAGAAAAGAACCTGAGCTCCAACTGTCAAGCAAGGTGAAGAAAAGAAGCACAAGGAGATACCAAAATTAAGATTTCTGCTCCTCCATATACGGCAAAGGAAAGGACATTGAGAAGTCACTTAAATTTAGTCAAACTTACCTTTTCTAGAGACTGGTTCTGGGTGTCTGCAGCTGAAAAACAAAATAAATCACAAAGGAGAGATCACGTGATGCTGTGAGCAGGACATGTTATGGTAACCTGAGCTGTTCAGTTCCCCCCCCCCCCCCCATATCACCCCATATCTTCGGAGCATATCCTTCAAAACTATATCAACTGAATGTGTGGAGATTCTATGAACAAGTTTTTGGCTAAATCTAGCAACAAGATGGCAGCAAAACCTCTGAGAAAAGGTACTGATAGAGGGAAATCAGGGGAAGACAAGATAGTGGATCCATCCCCTGCCTTTCCTTGGCCATCAGGTGAAGTGCTTATGGGTGAGATCATGGACTCCTAGTACACACACTGGATTCTAAATTTACTCGCCTCTCGGAGCAGATTTTGAGTATGCAACAACACTCGTACTGAAGAATTAGAGGTTCATATGTCAGACCTCAAAGACATTGTGAAACACAAGGAATAAGAGTTCGAGTCCCTGATGCGCCTTGTTCGCCAGCAATTGGAAAAACTTGAAGATCTTGAAAACAGAGCACAGAAAGAGAACCTGCGCATTACGGAGGGAGAACCTGTGCTTTATTGGATTTCCAGAGACAATTTCAGATTCGGTGGTCTTGGATAGTTTGACAAAAAGGTTATCAGACATTTCCTCAAGTGGCTTCAGTATGTAAGATCCAACTTGAGATTGCCCATCGTGTAGGCCGTAAGCACGAGGGAGAGCACAGAACTTGTCCTATTGTAGCACACTTTCATCTTTATCCTCAGAAAGAAGGCATCCTATGCCACTATAAACACAAAAGAGAAGATATTGCATTTGAGGACCTACCGATTAAAAGTTTCAAAGATTATTCTGTAGGTTTCTTGGAGAAACGCAAAGTATTCACCCTGCTGTGTGCAAAACTATGCGAATGCAATATCCATTTTATGCTGATCTACCCAATCATTTAAAAAATCTATTCTGGAGGTCAGTGGTCAGTCTTCAACGCCAAACAAGTAGCAGAATGGATCAACCAATTGGCAGCTAATACTTGAGAAGCAGAATTGGGGACATTACTATGGTTTAGCAATTTGAAAGTACTTAGCTACAGCCTAGGTATCTGCACACAAACTCAACAGTTTCACTTCGTTTTGGTTAGTTTTATATCGACAGATTGAGCCTGGTACATATGGACAATTATTATGCTCAACAGATTTGTTTTATGATGTTGTTGTGGTTTACTTGGGGTGAGTGGGAGGGGGATGCAGCTGAGCACTGGCCATGTGACTAGCACCTTTCCCTTACAATGTTCGGGGGAGATTTGTTATATAGCTTCTTTAGGGTGGAAGTTGTGGGGTTTGGGGGGGTTTGGGGGAGAGATTTTATGGATGGGGGGTTATAGTGTCTCGACTGTCTCTAAAAGGTTTACTTTGGGTTTGTGTTCTTTTGGACTTACTGTGCTTGAAAGTCATGCTCCTTGGGTGAGGGCTGGGAACCCGGGGATTGAGATTCAGATTGGGTACTGATATCATATATTGGATAGCCCTTGGTGTCAACGTTCTAAACTAAAGCTCCCATCTTGGAATGTATCTGGCATTACCTCCATGATAAAACGGAGTAAAATATTAACACACTTAAAACGTCAAGGGGTGAATATATCATGTTAACAAGAGACAAAATTAACAGTCCAGGAACACCAGAACTAGAGAGGGAGTGAGTGGGCGAAGTGTTTTAGTCTTCTACTAATCATAGAAAGGGGGGCGTAGTGGTCCTTTCTAATAAAAACTGGCATGGCATGATTCAATTCGTAAAGAAAGATCTCTATGGACGTTTTGTGTTGCTCAGGGGTAAATGGCAGGAACAGGGTTTTTATCTTTTAACAGTTTATGCCCTGATCACCTATGAACATGCTTTTTTCAAATCTCTAGTGCAGTTAGGCCTACAAGACCCATCTTTGCCTTTGGTAATGGTGGGAGATTTTAACCAAGTAATGGACCCACAACTTGATCGGTCCCAGGGTGAAGTAGATTTGGGCCCCTCTAAGGGTTTACCTTTTCTTTGCTCCTCAGTGATGCTGGTGGATCCCTGGCGAGCTCTAAATCCAGGGGTCAGAGATTACATGCACTTGTCAAGAGCACACAGAACAATATCTCGCATTGATTATAATTTTGTCTCTGAATCTTTCTTTTCTCAGGATATTGAAGCAGACATTGGTCCCTTGGTGGTCTCTGACCACAATATGATTTGGCTAGAATTGGAAACTGACCTTGGCAAAGTGAGAAATAGTTTGTGGCATTTTCTTTCATACTTGTACACTAATGAGGAGTTTCGAACTTATCTTTGTGCTAAAGTGGCAGATTTTGTAACTAATAATAAACAGCACAAAGAGGATGTTTTATTGTTCTGGGAAACATTCAAAGAATCTTTGATCACAACGCAAGTGGCCTTAAATTCTCCACGAACGGGCTCTGAAAGTGATGTAATATTGGAAATACAAGTTGCGCATTTGGTTTGCTATTCTCTATACATCTTACAAAATTTTACAGGCAAAAAATTCAACAGGAATTAGAGAGAATTAAAAGTCTTTACTCATCCACCAGCACAGCATCAGATATCAGTTTCAAGTTATAACAAAATCTAATACGTTTGAGAACGAAAGAAAGAGTTTCTACGAAGGGAGGAGAGCACCCCTTCAGGAAAAACAGACCATTTCCAAACATGCCTAGTTTTCCAGTTTCTTTGTCTGCAGCGTGGTTTTATAGGCTGTGGTGAGCATCCAGCTCTCCTCTACCCTGGACCAATTATTTGTGTTGCATACATGCTGGAGACTTGTAATAGGGTCTTTCATATGTGCTGGAAGCTTGCAATTGGTGTCCTTGCCATATTTCTTCTCAGTAAATTACTTTTGTAACAGGATATACCAGGTATCTGAGTTGCCTTAGCAATGGTGACCAGCCAGAAATTCCTTTTGTGGTTGATAGGAAAAGAGAGATGGGGGATGGGAAATAGTGCAGCAATACCAGAAGTAGAACTTTATAGCTTATAGCTAAAAATTACAGACAAAGTTTTACAGATTCAGGAATAAGCCGGGGACATTGTTGGTGCATTTAACTAAAGTAGGGCAGGGCTCTCTTCATATTGTGATACTCAAATCCCCTGAGAGACACTTGACTACTAAAACAACTGAAATAGCGGAGCTCTTTTACCGCCACTTTAGTGTCATGTATACAACAGAGGATAATGAAGGGTTGCCATTTATAGCTGATTACTTGGCTGATTCTGGTTTGCTGCAACTCTCCCGAGAAGCTATTTTGCAACTTAATGCACCATGCACCATTATGGGATGGCGAAGGGAGAAAGCGCTGCCAAGGTAGGCCGAGGGAGACAGAAGAAAATGCCGGGGGGGGGGGGGGGAGGCAATATTTTAAAATTACTGTGTAAGGGTGGGGTTGGGAACAGCCCACCCAGGTTAATGCGGGGCCCGCCCAAAATGGCAGGTCTGGCTACGCTGCTGCGAGGAAAGCTTTCTGAAAATCTAGATACATTACATCAACTGGCTCATTTTTATCTGTATGTTTGTTCACACCTTCAAAGAAATGAAGCAAATTGGTGAGGTAAGACTTCTCTTGGCTGAACCCGTGCTATGTCCCATTAAACCATATCTGTCTAAGTGTTCTGTAATTTTATTCTTTATAATAGTTTCCACTATTTTGCCTGGTACTGACGTCAGGCTTACCGGTCTATAATTTCCCAAATCACCCCTGGAAGCCTAAAGTGCCTAATATAAACTCAGGCTGAATTAAGGAGTAGTTGCTGCCCCTGTCAGTGGCAACTGTGAAGGTGAGAGAGCTTAGGGTGGGTAAGGGGAGCCCAGCCAGAAAGCAGGAACCAGGACAGGGGAAGCCTGTTCAAGGTCAGGTTGCAGCTCAAGGAGTGCAGCACTGAAAGAAGGACAGCCTAAAGGGTCTCTACCTGAGGGAAGTGGATTGTGATCAGGGAATTCAGGAGCAGCCTTGGATTATTATCAGCCTCTGGGAGGGGTAAAGAACAGCTGGTGTTGTAGAAGAAGATCAAGCTTAAGCAAAGGAATTGAGGTTGTAAAACACAAACTTGAATGGACAGGAGGAGTTACCTTTATAGGGTTTTTAAAAGTTTAGATAATTTCCTTAAAGAAAAGTTCATAAGCCATTATTACGATGGACTTGGGGAAAATCCACTGCTTATTTCTAGGATAAGCAGCATAGAATGTATTATATTGGTTTGGGTTCTTGCCAGGTACTTGTAGCCTGGATTGGCCACTGTTGGAAACAGGATTCAGGGCTTGATGGATCTTCAGACTGTCCCAGTATGGCAATGCTTATGTTCTTATGTGAGCCCAAAAGAGTAGCACAGTAGCAGTAGGAAGAGGTGATGGAAGATAATGGGAGAAGTATGGGTGGCAAGGAGTGCATTATGTCTCAAATGAAGTGTGTTTTCTGCGTTAGTTTCCTGTTTCCCTTCCAGCTGTGTTATTAAATCCTGGCTCTCCTCCTCACTCCCAGGCCTTGGGAGCAATGTTAGGCTGCTCAATGAGCTTCAGGGTTTGGGGCTAAAAATAGGGCTGAATCTATCTGTTCTTGGGGTCCCCATGCAGAATGGCAGACCTCTTCTCAGGTAGTTCTCAGGAAGGCAAGTTCTTCCAAGGGTTACCACCAGATATTTTCAGATTCAGAATTCGGCATTCAGGCTCTCTCTCCCTTTGGACTAACCATTGCCCCAGTTATCTGTCGGTCAAGAGGTAGTAAATTCATGTGTTTGGCAATTTAGGTCCAAGTCAGCACAGGAGAGTTCAACAGGAGCCAGGGTCATGCAGGTGTGGATTCCAAAAAGTTCAGTCCTTCCTTGTTTCTGGAGCATAAGGGAGCATCAGGGGTGTAGTCATGGGTGGGCCTGGATGGGCCCAGGCCCACCCACTTTCCCTCCAGGCCTGCCTAACCAACGTCCGCCCCACCCCGGGTGTCAGCAGGTGGGGGGTGCTCCGCTAGCGCCGCAGTCCCCACCTGCCTACCAGCTCTGTCGACGGACGACGGACGACCCTCTTCTGCCACCCGGTACTCAGCCTTAAAAAAAAAAAACGGTGAAGCGCCTCGCGTCTGCTCTGCTCTGCTGTAAAGCAAGCAAATCGGCTCGTCGCGTCGGCCCTTCAATCACTGTGTCCCGCCCTTGTGGAAATAAGAAGTTACATCAGAGGGCGGGACACAGTGATTGAAGGGCCGACGTGATGAGTCGATTTGCCTGCTTTACAGCAGAGCAGACGCGAGGCACTTCACCGGTTGTTGTACAGACCGTATAAGTCTGCCCAGCACTATCCCCGCCGCCCAACCACCAGCCCCGGCACAGACCGTATAAGTCTGCCCAGCACTAGTCCCGCCTCCCAACCACCAGCTCTGCCACCCATTCTAGGCTAAGCTCCTGAGGATCCCTTCCTTCTGCACAGGATTCCTTTATGTTTATCCCATGCATGTTTGAATTCCGTTACCGTTTTCATCTCCACCACCTCCCTCAGGAGGGCATTTCAAGCATCCACCACCCTCTCCATGAAAAAATACTTCCTGACATTCTTCTTGAGTCTGCCCCCCTTCAATCTCATTTCATGCCCTCTCGTTCTACCGTCTTCCCATCTCCGGAAAAGGTTTGTTTGCGGATTAATACCTTTCAAATATTTGAACGTCTATATCATATCATCCCTGTTTCTTCTTTCCTCCAGAGTATACATGTTCAGGTCCGCAAGTCTCTCCTCATACGTCTTGTAAATCTAGGCACCAGCTAGCTCATCACGGGTCAGGGGCACCCGAGACCGGGGCCACAAAGATTATCCAATCCAAGAACTTTCTTGGTCACATAAACTGAGCTGGCGCAGGCGGGACTGGATAAAATCTGGTAGGCCTTAGGATATTAAGCCGGGGCTCTTACTCTGTACACACACTGCACACTCTTCTCTGTTAGTTCAGGAAAACAAGTAGATTCCCACTCTCATGCAAAGAAAGACTCCAGTCCAGGTTTTTTATGCAAACAAAAAGGAACTTTACTGTATCTCTCAGCAACAGGCAGTTCAAAATCCTTTCAGAGTTAGATCAAATCAATTTGTAATCCAACTTTGTATCAGATGCAAACAATAAGTCCAGAGCCAAACTCAGGAATATGGTATAAATCCTCTATTTCAATTTGTAGATCCTACAGTATGTACAGATTTACAACTCCTCCTGTCCATTTACTCATCCCTTCTGGGTGAAACAACCTAGGGCTGTGCCTGCAGCACTGGTGGAACAAGTAGTCTCCACTATGGATCAGACCTCCCTGACTGTCCACCTCTCCCAAAAGATGTACCTCTCCAGGCTACCACCTTTGGCTCCAAACAGGCTGTTTCCTGTTCCTGCTTCCAGGCTGGGATCCCCTACTTCCCACCTGGAGCACTCCTCCACCTCACGGTCAATACTTTACTGGCAGAAACCTTTCTCTTTGGTCAGCCTTAGTTTCCTGAACCCATCCAGGACCCCCCCCCCCCCATCTTCTCAAGGATCTCAGCAGGGGTAGAGGCAACCATAGACCTCCTGCAATCCCCAACAGCATAATTTATTAACTCTAAACTCCTCCCCTACTGTTATTCAACATTTCACCAGGAACATTTCTCTCAACACTTTCCCACAAACACTCCCCTTGGAGCTGGGTTTAACAATCTCTCTCCATTACTAGTACCAACAAACTTCCCTCCCCCCAGTGGTTCTAGGGAAGGGTATCTCATCAAATAATAATCCCCTTATAATGGGGGATTACAGGTGCTTAGACGGCAACTCCAGTAGATGGGAAGGAAGGTCAGTTCTGGGTATACTTCTATGATCTGTGTCCTGACAAATGATCAGGACAGATCAAGTATGTGTATTTTATTTTTATATCGCTTTATATCATGTTCTCTGAGTGTATCTCAGAGGGAGAGGGGAAGACATCTTTTTTTTTTTTTGTTACATTTGTACCCCGCACTTTTTCCCACTCATGGCAGGCTCAATGCGGCAGGCAATGGAGGGTTAAGTGACTTGCCCAGAGTAGCGGTTAGGAGCCAAAGGCAATAGTGAAAAGGTGATCTCTGGGGTTTCCAGGTGGAGGGCGAGAAGCACCACATTCAGCAGTGTCCCTGGGTGGGGGCTGATAACAACTGATCTGCCAGGGCTGGGGATGTGCAGGCAGCAGAACAGTTTGCATTGATTTCGAGGATCGGGGGGTGGATTGCAGGGAAATATCAGCCCATGGGATATCAAATTATACCAACATCAAAGCGCAATTATTTATTTAAGAAATGCCAGCCTTGTATTCAGATGCTAATTTACCTTAGAGCCACAAATAGCTGCAGTTCAACTGAGTCAAAAATATTCCAGCATGCACAACAATTCAAATTAGGAAAATTGTCTGATCTACAGCCAGTGCACCACATCAAGTATATTCTCAGAGCAGGAGCCTGGTAGACTTTGAGTCTAGAGCGGGGTCTGTGGCCAGTGAAAGCAGAAGCGCCATTTTCCTATTGTTTTTCAGTCACTCTCGCCTTCTCTTTGTAATTCTCTACCCCTCATGCCTACACACAGTCTCTATTTCCCTCTCATAACCTGCAGTCTCTCTCTGTTCTCTGCTTCTTCCCTTCTCCCCTCATGCCCAGCAGTTTCTCTGTTTCCACCCCCTCACGCCCAGCAGTCTCGCGCTCTCTTTCAGTACTACTACTATTTTACATTTCTGTAGCATTACTAGACGTATGCAGTACTGTACACAAAACATACAAAGTCACTGCTCGACAGAGCTTACAATCTATTCGAGATAGACAAACAGGAAAAATAAGGGATTAGGGCATTATTTACTATGGGAATGATTAAAACAAACATGGGTACTGAACTGGTGAATAGGGGCTTAAGTCAGTGGTTCCCAAACCTGGTCCTGGAGGCACCTCAGCTAGTCAGGTTTTCAGGATATCCACAAGGAATATTCATAAGACAGATTTGCATGCAGTGGAGGCAGTGCATGCAAATATCCCTCATGAATACTCGTTGCAACATAGTAAATTATCACTTAACACTATTTGAATCTTTATTACAACCTTCAAAATTATTTGAATAATTAGTATAATAAATAAAATATCTGACTACATTCATTGTGGATATCCTGAAAACTTGATTGTGGATATCCTGAAAACTTGATTGGCTGGGGTGCCTCCGGTTTGGGAACCACTGAGTTAAGTGCTAAAAGCAGCCTCAAAAAAGAGGGCATTTAGTCTAGATTTAAATAGAGGCTAGAGACAGAGCAAGATGTACCAACTCAGGAAGTCTATTCCAGGCATATGGCTCAGTGAGATAAAAGAACGGTCTGGAGTTGGCAGTGGAGGAGAAGGGTACAGATAAGAGTGACTTACTAGATGAACAGAAGTCCAGAGGAGGCGTGTGGGGAAAGATAAGAAAGGAGCTGCAGCATAATTGCACTTGTAAGTCAGTAAAAGGAGTTTGAACTCTATATGGGAAGCAGATAGGGAGCCAATAAAGAGGTCTTTTTACTAAGGCACGCTAAATGACAAGGTGACCAGAAAGTGAAGGGGGGGGAGGGGTTGGAGGAAAGAGTTCAATGTGGCAAAGAGACAGCAATGGTTGGAACCAAAAGATTTTGTCAAATGGGTGTAGTAATCCTGTTTTGCAGGTGCAATAAAGTAGACTGAAAGGAGGTCAGCAGGAATTTGAAATGTCTGAAGTCAGCATGGGCAAGGGATTTTAGCCAAAGGCGCTCAGCAGAGTAGGCACAGAAATGTAGGTAGCGGACTCTGGAGGTGGTTTGATACATCTTACAAAATGAGACATGGGTGGAGCTAGTGTGTCCAGAGGAGAGAATAGTATTATAGGAAGAGATGACCTCAATGACAGACTTGGATAACAGAATGGGCAAAAAGAGAGGTAAAACAGTGGTGGAGGGAGTGTGTGGGTCAATAGCCTGAAGATTCCTAAAAGTGTTAGTTGCCATTGGACAAGACTGATGGAGAGGATGATCAGATGATGATCAATGAGGGGAAGAACCAAGATGGAGAAATTAAAGAGTAAGCAGTTGGAGAATAAAGCCAAGATCAAGACGGCCACGTTGATGAGTAAGGGTAGTGAAGCATAGCTAGAGATTGAATGAGGAGGTTAAAGCAAGAAACTTGGAGGCATAAGAATGAGAGGGGTCATTAGCATGGATGTTAAAGTTCCCAAGAATAAGGGAAGGGAAGGATGGTTCAAGAAAGAAGGAATGCCAGGAGTCAAAGTCAGTGCAAAAGGAAGAGAGGGACTTAAGGAAGTCTATAAATGATCGCACCCCAGAGAGCTGGTGGAATGAATAGGCAGATGGAGTGGACTTCAAAGGAAGAAAAGCAGTGAGAGTAAGGCGGAAGAAGAGGTTGATATCTACAAGAAGAAGGGAGTAGCTCTATACCATCACCGTGGCCAAACAAGCAAGGTGTTTGAGAGATGCAGAGTCTTCCGCGAAAAACCTAGTCTCAGTTAGAGCAAGAAGATGGAGAGTATGAGAGATAAAGAGATCATGAATGTAGGCAAGCTTGTTGGAGACAGAGAAAGGAAAGGAATAAAAATAAGATTGGAGACATTGTGGATTGATCTGCACAGATAGGAGTGACAGTTGATTTGGAAGGCCAGGATTGGGATTGGTATTCCCAGCAGGGAGCAAGAGATTAAAGAAAGTAGGAGAGTTGTGATGATAAAGATGAGATGAGCTCGGATGGACTGGAGATGGTTGAATGAAAGAAAATATTAAAACTTGAGATAAAATGGATAGTGAGATGATGAAAACAGAAAATAGGCAATGTATCTACTGGTTTTGCAGATGGGGAAATAAGATTGGGAAAGGCTAGTATCAGGAAGAGAAAGTGTACAGGGAAAAGAAGAAGGGAAGATATTAACCTGTGGAGATAGAATGTGATGTGCACCACCTGGCAGGCAGCTAGTGGGAGCCCTGGATAGCAGAAGCATAGGCTGCAGTGGATTGGGTTGCACCCGAGAGTCACCTTGGAAGTCACCTTGGAGGACACTTGGAGGAAAATGCAGATGGGTTGCAAACCTCCCCAGCATCTGGAATGCTGCTAGTGGGAGCCCTGGGTAGCAGAAGCAGAAGCCTGAGGGAATCAGGATGTATGTGGGAGTCACTCCAGAGGATACTGCCACACCCAGCAGTCTCTTGCCGATCCCTCCCCATGCTCAGTAATCTTTTTCTCTCATTTCTCTTATGCACAGCAATCTCTCTTTCTCTCTCACAGTTTCCCTTCATATTGAGCAGTCTTGCTCTTAATTGCTCCCCCCCCCCCCCCGCCTAGCAGTCTGTTTTTCCTCACACTCAACCGTCTGTCTCTCTATTCCCTCTCATGCCCAGCTCTCTCTCTCTCTCTCTCTCTCTCTCCCATTTCTCCAATTACTGGTAATCTCTTTCATTTTTCTCCTCATGCCCAGCAGTCTCAGCAGTACAGGTCCATCTTCCCCACACTGAATTTTAAAGACAGGCTACTGCACTCCAGCAGAGAAGCTGGACAATAAGACACCACATAGCAGACTCTGAGGGGCATTTTCGAAAGAAACGTCTAAGTTGGGATTTGGACTTCTTTGTAAAACGTCCAAATCCGGAGGTGGGGAAAAGCATATTTTTGAAAAAAGATGGACATCCATCTTTCATTTCGAAAATACCAAGGACGTCCTTAGATTTGGACGTCTTTGAGTTTCAGCGATTTTCGAAACCAAAGATGTCCAAGTCAAAAACATCCAAATGCAAGCCCTTTGGACATGGGAGGAGCCAGCATTTCTAGTGCATTGGTCCCCCTGACATGCCAGGACAGCAGTTGGGCACCCTAAGGGGCACTGCAGTGGACTTCATAAAATGCTGCAAGGTACATAGCTCCATTACCTTGTGTGCTGAGCCCCCCAAAACCAACTACTCCCAGCTGTACATTACTACCATAGCCCTTACAGGTGAAGGGGGGCACCTATATGTGGGTTTTTGGAGGGCTCGCTGTTTCCTCCACAAATGTAACAGGTAGGGGGGTATGGGCCTGGGTTCGCCTGACTGAAGTGCACTGCACCCAGTAAAACTGCTCCAGGGACTTTCTATATGCTGCCTTACATAAATACGGTATAACAGGCCACTTTCTATCTATGGTCCAGGTTCTTTATGCATCACCACGAGCCAAGATTATGGCTAATGGTCTCCGTTCAGATGCTTTTCCCATAGCATGGGAAATCAGGCAGGGTTGCCCTCTCTTACTTCTGCTGTTTATTCTTTGGATCTTCAGACTTGAGAAATTCACTCCAACCCAGAAATAGAAGGAATTAGGTTGGGTGCCCAGACCTTTAAAGCGGCAGATTTGTAGACGATCTTCTTGTCCATATCGTTAGCCCACAGAGGACGTTGGCCTCCCTACTGGAACCCTTTCAGGAGTATGGTGACTACAGAAGCATGGCCAGGTTGAGGGTGCGGGGAGAGCAGAGAGTGGACTGCCGATGGCACCGCCACTTATTTTAAGCTCAACAGATCGTGTGAAATATAGGCGTTGCACTCCCCTGGTGACCCACCTAGCTATGTCTCTGGACGACTACATGTGCTTTAATTTAAATCTTCAGAAGTCGGAGGTTTTGCCATCTTCACCCGCCTTGAAGCAACAATAGGAAAGAGTTTCTTTTGCCATGGGTGCAACTATCTTTCAGATACCTCGGTATTCAGTTATCGATCTCAACCTAGGAGCTTTATGTTCTTAAGGTAGCAAAATTGATTGCTGCTTCGGAATGCCAATTAACTCAATGGATGGAACTGACACTTTCTTTAATGGGTAGAATTAGTCTAATTCGAATGGTTATTTTCCCTCGCTGGCTATATGTGTTGCAAACTTTGCTGCTGTGGCTGCTGCAGAAGGACCTGAGAAGATTCAATTCATTATTTTCTAAATTTTTCTGGGTACAGAGAAAATCTAAATTAAAATATACCTTTTTGTTGGGGTATTGGAGCCAGAAGGGGCTTTGGTTCACCAAATATACAGCGATACAGTTACGCTTGCCTATTGTGATATCTCAAAGATTGGCTTTATGACACTGAAAGTTATACCCTGCTGACACTGGAGAGAGCTTATTGTGCCCCTTTTTCACCCCTTTTCACTTTTTCAGACCCAATTAGGAAATGACTTAACTTCTAGTATCTTGTTACGCCCATTAAGAGAGGCATGGGCATACTTAACTTTCCAACTGGAAGGCTCTCCCTCTACTACAGAACTACTCCATATTAGAGGGAATGTAGAGTTTATACCAGGTCTACACAATACAGCCTTTATAGCTTGGGAAAATGCAGGCATTATTTTCCTGGAACAGATCATTGCGGGAGAGAATTCCATTCTTCCCCTGGACACCCTTCAGCTACTGGTGGGAGAGTGTTGGGGGAATAGATTTGCATATTGCCAACTGAAATACTGTAATACACTTCTTAGATTGGAGATCTTTTAACCTTCGTATTGGTAAGAAATTTCATGATATCGCGGAGGAGGAGGTCTCAGTCTCGGGCATTCACAAAGCACTTGTTAAATTGAAGGGACCTAAAGATTTAAGTGAAGTCAAGCTTAGATGGGAGGGGGGATCTAGGTCAATATTTGGCAAACTGGGAGCTCTAGGCTAACATAGAAGGAATCCCTGTACTTACTTCAAATGCAGCTTTGAGAGAATGCTACTTCCGCACTTTATAAAAAGCATATTTCACCCAGGTACAATTATATGTCAAGTTATACACGGTCCCCCTTGTGTGAAAGATGTTCAGTTTTGGATAATACTTTATTTCGTGCTTTCAGGGTCTGGACCAGCGTTCCTTCTAAGGTGTGCGCGTGAATGATCGCTCATACAAATCGGGAGCGTCGCTCACTTAAGATCAATGTGCGCTTACTTCAGAGGGATGCGGGAACAACATTTTTTAACACCCTGTGGAAACAGCCAAAAGTTTTGTATCCGCAGTAAAATCCTTTCCTCCCTTCCCGTCTTCCTCCTTGCAGGTCTCACTTACAGGATCCTGCAGCTGGCAGTGATTCACAGTAAGAGACTGTCTCCATGGCCTTCCTCCTGCCGTGTTCTGCTCTCTATTGCAACTTCCTGTTTAGTGTCAAACAGAAAGCTGCCGTAGAGAGAGTGGGTCGCAGGCGCAGCAGAAGGAAAGCCACGGAGATGGCCTTTGACAGTCTGACTGAATCACTGCTGGCTGCAGGAACCCAAGAAGGTTGGATAAAAACAGGAGACAAGCTGCTGCATCCATGTTGTCGTTCTTTATTGGTAGTAGCATTTTTATTTAATCTCACTTATATTTTTAAACATGCCGGCTTGTGCAGCATATGGATGTACACAGAGAAAGTGTAATAAAGGAATAACTTTTCATAGGTAGAGTAGTAATTTGTTATAAATCGTAATCAGTGTGACATTTGGATATTACTGAATTCTATTATTCTGTATCACTGTATTTCCAGTTTTGACACAGTCCACATCATCACAAGGACAAAATATAAGAAAACCAGTTGACTGTATTAGGGGCTTATAGCCCATTTAAACAAATGAGAGATCTTCATGAAAGAAATATTTATTTTTATTATTCTGACTTTTGAAAACCACTTGTCCCTGAAACATACTCAAAACAGAATTTATACAAAAGAGATGAGGTGAAGATGTGATTCCATGTGCCCCAATGAAAGGAGAGTTTAATTTTACTTCCAGTCTTTATAACACCAGGCTTCCCCAAGGCAGATTACAACAACAGTTAAGATGAACCCATCAGTAAACAGGATATCCTCACTGAAATTTGGCCATGTATTACTGTTAGTGATATTCAGTTTTTATTTCATGATATTTATATCTGCATATGGGAAGCTTTCAAATAAATTAAAAAGCTGTTGAATAAGTTTAAAAAAAAACTTTTGGCCTTCAACTTTAAGGCACTGCCTATCCAACTGGAACAGCTTTTGACTTTTTACAGATGGACCACACAGCTAGCTCGGGGTGGGGCTGCTCTTCTTTGGCTCTCGGCCTGTTTTCAGCGCTCACTCAAAAAAATACATTTCCATGTAACAGGTCCATCCTTAGAAAGAACACTGGTCTGGACCACCATTGTGCAGTACATCTGGTTTGATAGGTAAAGTCCCTGCTGGTTTTCCCGGTCAATCTGCTGGACAAGCCAGGCACCAACAGAGGCAATAATAGAGGAGATACTCTTCTTATGTGTAAATTATGTCTGTTGGCCTGCAAATGTATTTTACAATCATGGACACTTGCTGAACCACCTTCTCATTTGAAATGGAGAAATCAGGTTCATCAGCTGCTTACTTGGAAGGCCTGGGAAGCACGTGGTTCTTTTAAATGTAAACAGCGCTTTCTGAGGATCTGGGACAGGTATATTCAACATACAACACCACGAAGTAGACATCTTTTTTTTAACTTGTTATAATAATAGACACATGGGTATCCCTTTTCTATATTTTTATTTGGCAGTCTGTCTTCCTATTTTTGTACGAGGCTGCACATTTGGTTTGCTATTCTCTAAACAACTTACGAAATATTACAAAACTAGTAAAAAAAGCCCCGTTTCTGATGCAAATGAAACGGGGGCTAGCAAGGTTTTCTTCTGTGTGCATGTGGGAGTGTGTGTGTCCCTGCCCTCTGCCCTCTCTCCCTTCCCCTCTGCTCTCTGTCCCCTCCCCCCTCGAAGTCGAGTCCTTCAGTGTTAAGTTTCCTGCTGTGTTTGTGTTACAGAGATAGTGAGGGCTTCTGCCCTTTCTCCCCTCCCCCCTCTGAGTCCTTCACTGTTACACAGAGAGCGATTTGATTTCGTGCTTTGCTGTGTTTTCCTTCACTGTTTGTGTTACAGAGAGAGCGAGGGCAGGGCAGACACTCATGGGGAAACCGGATATCTCTCCCCCTTCACACTTCCGGCTGGAGGCTTCATTTAGAACGTTGGTGGTGCCTTTTATATATAGTGATATTATAGAAAAATTGAACAGGAATCAGAGAATTAAAATTCCTTTATTACTCACCCACCAGCACAGCATCAGATATCAGTTGTAAAGTTATAACAAACTTACACAATCTAACATCAGTACCTCTGGTAATTATAAGTAATCAGACTAATTATATAAAGAAGAGAAAAAGGAGAAAGGAAAGTTTATTCCTCATACAAAGGTCACAGAAAGAAAGAAAGAAAGAAAGAAAGAAAAAGAAAGAAAGATTCTTAGATATAGAGAATTTCTACGAAGGGGGGAGAACACCCCCTTCGGGAAAAAATAGGCCATTGGACGGATCTGATACTCTCTTTCCATGCATGCCTAGTTTTTCAGAGTTTCTTTGTCTGCAACGTGGTTTTATAGGCAGTGGTGAGCATCCACCTCTCCTCTACCCTGGACCAATCATAGGTGCTGCATATGTGCTGGAGACTTGTAATTGGGTCTTTCATATGTGCTAGAGGCTTGCAATTGGTGTCCTTGCCATACCTCTTCTCAGTAAGTTACATTTGTAACAAGTTATACAAGGTAGATGAGTTGCCCTAGCAACATGAGGCACCATCAGAGTTTGTGACCAGCCAGAAATTCCTTCATGTTGTCAGGCTTCTTCCCTGGAAGCACTGGGTTTGTGAGCCCTTGGACCACTACCGTAGAGCGGCAGTGGCAGGCAAGGTCACCTTCACAGCAGAGACGAGGCAAGGCTGGACTGGAACCCCGGACTGGAGTTCTGCACTGGAATACACAGGACTGGAATGCACCAGACGGGTGCGCACTGGACTGGTACACACTGGAGTGAAGCCCACTGGACTGGAACACATGGGACCGGAACCCGCTGGACAGGAACACACTGGACCTAGGCTTCACCTACACATAGCCACCGTTCTCCGAGGGTTGAGCCCTCAGATTCGGGCAGCCGGCAGGGCTTACAGGAAAACCAGAACTGGAACTAGCAAGCAGGAACAACAGGAATCAGGATACAGAAGTGCTCTCAGGCACCTAGGCGAAAGCAAGGCAGACAGGCAGGGAATGTCCGGGTTACGGCAATAGTCAGGTCTGGCCACAAGCAGAGAATATCTGGGTTCCGGCAGTAGTCAGGTCAGGCAGCAGGCAGCAAGTATTGGGGTTCAGGCAGCAGGCAGAGAGTAGTCAGATACAGGCAATGGTCAGGTCAAGTAGCAAGACTATGGCTGGAGCTCCAGTAGCAAGGAGTACTGGCAGTGGACAGGACTAGGACTGAAGCTCCAGAAGCAAAGGAAAACACACACGGGAAAACCAGAAAGCTAAACACAAGAAAACTAGTAAAGTTGTACACAAGCTAACAAGCAAAGCTATGCCCAAGCTAACTAGTCACACGCTAGGAACTCACACAACACAACACACAGGAGAACTAGTAAAGCTGTACACAAGCCAACAAGAAAAGCTATGCCCAAGCTACTAGTAACAAGCTAGAAACTCACACTGAACTGGACAAGGTAGCAGTGTACAGAGCACTCTAACATACCAGGGACCTTGGACGATGCAAAGGCAAAGACTGCAGTCTCTAAGTGATTAATAAAGCCCTTCAACACCTGAGGAGCAGCTGCAGCCATCAGTAAGCAACTACGGAGGCTGTCCAGGCACAAACAAGAGAGACAAGACCGGCAGCCTGGAAGAACCGGACCGGACTGGGCTAAAGTCTGGAATGGGTAGGAACAGCAAGACAAACTATGGCAGCCACTGGCTCTGACCACCAGCAGGTGAGAGGAGCACAAACCAAGGAGCAGGCAGAGCGCACACAGAACATAGAGAAACTTAGAATACCTAGGTGCAGCACAGAGGAGCAAACAGAGCCAGGCTGGAGACAGAGGTAGAGCTAACTCAGGCAGCACCCCCAGGTGCAGTAGAGTGGAGTAATTAGAGCCATGCTGGAAGCAGCCAGCACACAGAAGGAAAACTACTCCAGAAAGGATAGGCAGAAGCCAGCTTAGAAGCTGACCCCCAGAAATAAGGTAAATCTGAGGGTGGTCACGGCCACAGACGTGACACATGTGGCTGACAATAAAGAAAGATGGGGGATGGGAAATAGTGCAGCATACCTGAAGTAGAACTTTATATCTAAAAATTATGGACACTATGCTTTAATCTTTTCCTTTGCATCATTGGCATCAATAAGAAACCAGGCTGCGGTGATTTTGCTTTTTCAATTCGGGTTTGGGTGGGAGGAGGTTAATTGAAAATGGTAAGACATTTCTGGCTTGTAATAGTTTCCTGCTGTTGGGGGACTCTGCCCCACCTTTTTATTGTTGTTCCCTTGTTGCTTTATTTATTTATTAGGATTTATTTACTGCCTTTTTGAAGGAATACACTCAAGGCAGTGTACAGTAAGAATAAATCAAATATGAGCAATAAACAATTACAGCAGTAAAAATATTGAAATAACAATACAAAGTATGGCATAGTATACTACTAACAATGCCAACACAATACGTAATAGAACATTTTAATTGACAGTGTAGGGTATAAGCAAAGATTGTTGTATTGATTGGCATTGTATTCATGTTTGCCTGTTGTCTTACCAATAAAATTGTTTCAAAGTAAATGTTTCTAGTATATCACCCATCTCCTGACTTTCTTCCAAAGAATACATGTTGAGATTTTTAAGACTGTCCCCATATGCTTTATGAGGAAGACTACTGACCATTTCAGTAGCCTCCCTCTGGACCAACTCCATCTTGTTTCTTTTTGAAGGTGTGGTCTCCAGAATTGTACACAATATTCTATATGACGTCTCACCAGAATCTTATACAGGGACATCATCACCTACTTTTCCTACTGGCCATTCCTCTCCATATGCACACAAGCATCTTTCTAGCTTTCACCATTGCCTCTTCTACCTATTTGACCACATTAAGATCATCACATACGATCACATCCAAGTTCCGCTCCTTTTTCGTGCAAAAAGTTCTTCACACCCTAAACTGTACCATTCCCTCAGGTATTTTCAGCCCAAATGCATGACCCTGCATTTTTTAGCTTTAAATCTTAGCTGACAAATTCCAGACCATTACGCTAGCTTCGCTAAGTCTTCCTCGTGTTATCCACACTATCAGGGGTGTCTAACTTATTGCAAATTTTGGTATCATCTGCAAAGAGGCAAACCTTCAGACATCCTTTTCCTCAGAAAGAGCTCCATTTACGACAATCCTTTGTCGCCTTCCACTCAACCAGTTCCTAGGCCAGCCAGTCACTTTAGGACCCATACTGAGCGCACTTAGTTGATTTATTACTCATCTGTGTGGAACAGTGAAAAAGGCTTTGCTAAAATCTAAATAAACCTCATCTTGCACTCTCCCTTGATTTAACTCTCTGGTCACCCAGTCAAAGAAATTAATCAGATTTGTCTGACAAGACCTGCCTCTAGTGAAACCATGTTACCTTGGGTCCTGTAATCCATTAAATTCCAAAAACGTTACTATTCTCTGTTTTAAAAGCATTTCCATTAATTAATTAATTTATTTATTTGTTACATTTGTATCCCACATTTTCCCATCTATTTGCAGGCTCAATGTGGCTTACATAATGCCAATAATGTTAGATTTTTATTGTGACTTTCATGCCTACTTACTAGAAACTAGGCTCTCGACACAACTGCTCAATTTCACAGATACCCCAAATGGCCATGAGATAGAACTCCATGCCATCATCATTCAACATGACTCCACAGAAGCTAATGAAAGACTATACCAATACACTGCAATATTAGGAAAGTGTGTGGTGTTAAAAGGAGAAAGATTTAGACCACTGTGTTGTTAAAAGTCAGGAGAAAGACATAGCCTATGTTGTAGGAGGGCACATGAAGCTGTAAAAACCAGTAGTCTAATGTGAAGATGATTCAGCTGAAGCCCAAATCCAGGAAGAGTACAGGATAACCCCTCCTACACAGATGGAATGTACAAAAGAGGGCTGGGGTTTGGAGAAAGACAGATTTTAGGACAAAATGGAATACAATGCATAGAGCTGGGCTTGGTGAATAACCGGACACTGTTAAAGATGACCTTATGCAGTATGACCTCTGGTTTTCAGGGGGAAATATAAAATCAGCAGCTTGCCCACCCAGTGCTAAAGTTAAGCAGCTCTCTGTGCTACAGAAACAGAATAACTGGAAAGTCAGATGACATTTCAGAGCCATTCAGCAACAGATCAGGCTGTAGAAGGGATGTTCAACCATTCTGTTCACAAGTGGCTGCACTGCCTGCTTTTCTGGCTTTTCTCACTGCTCAGACAGGTTGACCTGGAGAGCCTAGCTCCTCGCTATCCTGGTATCCACAAAGGCTCTTGCACTCTGAGGGCTGTGCAGCCTCCCCACACTGCAGGTCGTTCAACTCTTTCGCATGGCCTGAGCAGCCAGGGCTGTCATGCAACAGGTGAAGCTCCTCCTTACTCTCCTCTCCCTGCACCTGGCAGCGGCACACTTCAATCCCAGAATCCCCTGTTAACCGTCTGTGTCGAAAATGCTCTTCATCCCCTTCTTCTTCCTCTTCGTCCAGCTCCTCTATATCAGAGCATCGATGGCAGTCCACCTGAAAGAAATCTACATAGGAGGAGAAAATGGTCTGCTTGGAGGATGGAAATTCCTTGATGGTGATGGGCTCTCTGGGGGCACCAGCAACATCCTGGTCCTCAAGCCCAGGGCTAGCAGAGTGTCAGCACTGGGAGCTCTGCTACTGCCCTCACTGGGTGTGCTGGCCTGGCGTGCACTTATCATAGAAGTCAGATCTACTGGCCTGTAGTTTCCAACCCTTACTTCCACTTTTGTAGAGAGGGTCCACATCTGCTCTTCTCCAGTCCTCTGGGACCACACCCGACTCTAGAGAAGCATTGAAAAGGTCAGCCAGTGGAGCTGCTAGAACTTCCCTCAGTACCCTTTGATATATACTATCCGGCCCCATCGTTTTGTCTATCTTTAGTTTAGCCAGCTCCTCAAGAACACAGTCCTATGAAAATCATCAGGGATTACCACCCCTCCACTCCTATTTGTCTTTGTCTTCTGTGGTCCTGTTCCCAGCCCTTCAGCTGTGAACACGGAATAGAAATATTTGTTATGCAATTCCACCTTATCTTTATCAGTTTCTGCATATTCCTGCCCTTCACCTTTGAGTCTCACAGTGCCACATTTGCACTTCCTATTACTAACATATCTTTTAAAAAATGTTTTGTCCCCCCATTTTACCATATTGGCTATTTTTTCTTCCATTTGCATCTTTGCTTTTCCGACTACTCTGCCATCTTCTCTTAGCTTTTCCAGATATTGTCACCTGTCTTCCTCTTTCTATGATCTCTTGTAGTTTATAAAGGCTAACCTCTTTTTCCTTACCTTTTTAGCTACTACTTTTGAGAACCGAAGCGACCACCTTTTCCTCTTACATTTATTTACTTTCTTTACAAAAAGGTTTGTTGCCCTTAAAATAGCTACTCTCAGTTTTGCTCACTGCTTTCCAGCTTCTTCCAAATGTTCCCATCCAGATAGCAATTCCTTGAGGCAATCCCCTATCTGAACAAAGGTTTTTTTTAAGTCTAGAACCTTAAATAAAACCTCTCCACACCTATCTTAATATTAAACCACATCACCTGGTGATCCCTCGATGCCAGATGATCACCTACTATAACATCAGAAACACTCTCCCCATTAGTAAGCACTAAGTCCAGTATGGCCCCATCCCATGTGGGTTTCATTACCAACGTCTGGAATAGTTCCCCCTGTAGAGAATCCAGGATCTCCCTGGTTCTAAAAGACCCCACAATAAGGATACCCCAATCAACATCTGACATATAAAAATCGCCTATTAGTAGTATGTCCCTTTTCACAGCTATATTCTGTATGTCTTCAATTAAATCTCTGTTCATTTCTTGTCTATGAAGGAGGCCTATATATCACTCCCATGTAAATACATTGCCATTCTTTCTTTCCAGATTGACCCACAGTGCCTCTTCCTTACCATGTGGGTCCTGCAATTGTGTGGCTTTAATATTATATAATGCCACCAAGAGTATGCCAAAGAACCACAACTGGCTTAAAGCCATAGGCGTAGTTTGACTGTTTCATTTGGGGGGGGCAAAGAATGGGCGGAGCATATTAGCATATCATTTGCATATATACATATGCAAATTAATATGCTAATATGGAGGAAGGAAATGAAATTTACAGGCAAAATATCACAGATGCACATTTCAAAAAGCTGACACATTTCAATTAATAAATTATGAATAAAATAAACTTTTATTTACCTTTGTTGTCTGATCATTTAGTTTTTCTATTCGCTTTGATCCCAGTGTCTTCTGTTTATGCAGTGTCTTCTTTCCAGTAGGCTTCCCTCTGCTCCCCACCCTCCCAGTCCCATCCATCTCTTGCTCCTTCCCTCTGCTCCCCACCCCTCCCAGTCCCAACCATCTCTTGCTCCTTCCCGCTGCTCCCCACCCCTCCCAGTCCCATCCATCTTCTGTTCCTTCCCTCTGCTCACCATCCCTCCGTCCCATCCATCTCTTGCTCCTTCCCTCTGCTGTGCCTGACCTCTCCAAATCCCATCCATCTCCTGGTCCATCCCTCTGCTCCCCACCCCTCGCAGTCCCATCCATCTTCTGTTCCTTCCCTCTGCTCACCATCCCTCCGTCCCATCCATCTCTTGCTCCTTCCCTCTGCTGTGCCTGACCTCTCCAAATCCCATCCATCTCCTGGTCCATCCCTCTGCTCCCCACCCCTCGCAATCCCATCCATCTCTTGCTCCTTCCCGCTGCTCCCCACCCCTCCCAGTCCCATCCATCT
The DNA here is from genome assembly GCF_901765095.1 of Microcaecilia unicolor. Lineage (NCBI taxonomy): Eukaryota > Metazoa > Chordata > Amphibia > Gymnophiona > Siphonopidae > Microcaecilia > Microcaecilia unicolor. The sequence continues at coordinate 622,074,373 of NC_044031.1, forward strand.
TCTGTTCCTTCCCTCTGCTCACCATCCCTCCGTCCCATCCATCTCTTGCTCCTTCCCTCTGCTGTGCCTGACCTCTCCAAATCCCATCCATCTCCTGGTCCATCCCTCTGCTCCCCACCCCTCGCAGTCCCATCCATCTTCTGTTCCTTCCCTCTGCTCACCATCCCTCCGTCCCATCCATCTCCTGGTCCATCCCTCTGCTCCCCACCCCTCGCAGTCCCATCCATCTCTTGCTCCTTCCCTCTGCTCACCTCCTTTCCCAGTCCAATCCAATTCCTGGTCCTTCCCTCTGCTCCCCACCCACCCCTCCCAGTCCCATCCATCTCTTACTCCTTCCCTCTGCTCCCCACCCACCCACCCACCCCTCCCAGTCCCATCCATCTCTTGCTCCTTCCCTCTGCTTCCCACCCCTCCCAGTCCCATCCATCTCCTGCTCCTTCCCTCTGACCTCCTTTCCCAGTCCAGTCCAATCCAATTCCTGGTCCTTCCCTCTGCTCCCCACCCACCCCTCCCAGTCCCATCCATCTCTTGCTCCTTCCCTCTGACCTCCTTTCCCAGTCCAGTCCAATCCAATTCCTGGTCCTTCCCTCTGCTTCCCACCCCTCCCAGTCCCATCCATCTCCTGCTCCTTCCCTCTGACCTCCTTTCCCAGTCCAGTCCAATCCAATTCCTGGTCCTTCCCTCTGCTCCCCACCCACCCCTCCCAGTCCCATCCATCTCTTACTCCTTCCCTCTGCTCTCCACCCTCCCAGTCCCATTCATCTTCCCTCTGCTGCCCCCTCCCCCCCCCCCCGCGAGGTCCAGGATCGTGACTCCGTTTACCCCCTCTCTTCCTCCCTCCCTCCGGTGCAGGCAGCAGTCTTCTTCAGCCTTTCTGTGTTCCTGGCAGCGGTAGCGACGTACACACTGCCTTCGGTCTGCCCCGGAAGCCTTCTCTTCAAGTTCCTGTTCCCACCTATGCGGGAACAGGAACTTGAAGAGAAGGCTTCGGGGCAGAGCTGAAGGCAGCGTGTACGTCGCTACCGCTGCCAGGAACAAGAAAGGCTTAGAGAAGATTGGTGCTGCCTGCGCCGGAGGGTAGGAAGAGAGGGGGTAGATTATAGACACGCTCGTCTCCGTCTGCTTCGCTGCTTCCCTGCCCTCTCTGTCTGCGTCCCGCCTTCCTCTGATGTCATTTCCTTTCGGGCGGGACGCAGACAGAGAGGGCAGGGAAGCAGCGAAGCGGACGGAGACGAGCGCGTGCCTGCTTGTTTTTGTTTTTTTTTTCACTCTAGCGCCAGTCCACGTCAGGGCACCCAATAGAGCAAGGGTTCTCGACCTAGTCCTTGGGAAACACCCAACCAGATCAGTCAGATTTTTAGGATATCCACAATAGCTTATGGTTATGGTTTACATTTGCTATACCGCCTAATAAAAGTAAGTGGAATGAATATGCATGAGATAAATTTGTATGCACTACCTCCATTGTTGAGAACCACTGCAGTAGGGTGAACAGGCCCTCTGTCTGATATTTTTATTTTTTATTTATGTAAAGTCTCAGTTCTAAGAAACCTGGGTTTCATACAGAACAACGCATTAAATGTTGGAGTGGGAGCTGAGTTACCCAAAGAAGTGGCCCAGTGGGTTTAGGAGTTGCTAGATATTGGGAAAACCAGGGTTCTCCATGTACACGTATTATGACTTCAGGCAAGTAACATTGAGGGGAATAATCAAACGGCACCGGCCATCTATATGGCCGGCGCCGCAAACAGCAGTCCTGAACCGTATTATCGAAAAAGATGGCCGGCCATCTTTCATTTTGATAATACGGTTGGGGCCGGCCAAATGACAGAGATGGCCGGGTTTGAGATGGCCGGCATCGGTTTTCGCCGATAATGGAAACCGAGGCTGGCCATCTCAAACCCGGCCAAATCCAAGGCATTTGGTCATTGGAGGGGCCAGCATTTGTAGTGCACTGGTCCCCCTGACATGCCAGGACACCAACCGGGCACCCTAGGGGGCACTGCAGTGGACTTCAAAAATTGCTCCCAAGTACATAACTCCCTTACCTTGGGTGCTGAGCCCCCCAAATCCCACTCCCCACAATTCTACACCACTACTATAGCCCTTAGGGGTGAAGGGGGGCACCTACAGTGGGCTTTGGGGGGGGGGGGGGTTGGAGGGCTCAACACTTACCACCACAAGTGTAACAGGTAGGGGGGGGATGGACCTGGGTCCGCCTGGCTGAAGTGCACTGCACCCACTAAAACTGCTCCAGGGACCTGCATACTGCTGTCATGGAGCTGGGTATGACATTTGAGGCTGGCATAGAGGCTGGCAAAAAAATGTTTTTAATTTTTTTTTAGGGTGGGAGGGGGTTGGTGACCACTGGGGGAGTAAGGGGAGGTCATCCCCGATTCCCTCCAGTGGTCATCTGGTCAGTTTGGACACTTTTTTGAAGCTTGGTCCTGAAAATAAATGGACCAAGTAAAGTCAGCCAAATGCTCGTCAGGGCCAGCTTTCTTTTTTCCATTATTGGCTGAGGGCAGCCATGTGTTAACAACACCCCCGTCCCGCCTTCGGTACGACTCCGACACGCCCCCTTGAAGTTTGGCCGGCTCCGTGACGGACTGCAGTTGAGGCCGGCCAAAATCGGCTTTCGATTATGCCGATTTCACCAGACTTGAGAGATGGCCGGCCATCTCCTGATTTGTGTCGGAAGATGCCCGGCCTTCTCTTTCGAAAATGAGCTGGTTTATCTTCTGTTGCTTATGGTATCCATTTAGATTGTAAGCCCTTTCAGGGAGAGACTTAGGGGCATAGTTGTCAGCATGGGCTACCATTAAGATATATTATTTTACCATTAACTCATGTTATTTTAGCACAGGTCTCATTTTATGCAACGAGGCTAGTTTCTAATAACTGTGTCTTAATAGTAGCCCACCTTGATAATTTCCCCCCTTAATTAAAGAAAAAAGAAATGTCTCTAGAAATCAAAATCATATGTAATAAAAATGAGCCAAGGAAACTTGGCGTCATTGCTAATTAGCTTTGATGCGGAAAAAGCTTTTGATAAGGTTCATTGGGAATTCCTTTTTGACACTTTAGAATGTTATGGATTCTCTGGGTGGTTTGTTGATGCCGTCCATGTACTGTATGCCAATCCCAGTGCAACGTTATGGGTGAACGAGCTTGAATCGGAGAGTTTTCCCATCCGGCGGGGCACTAGGCAGGGGTGCCCTTTATCCCCACTACTTTTTGTTTTAGTTTTGGATCCCCTCATAAGAGATATTATGGAGAATCCCATGGTTGCGGGTGTACGAGTGGAGTCTCACATGTTCAAGGTCGCTGCTTTTGCAGATGATCTTTTGGTACACCTCACGAATCCGAGGGAATCGTTGGAGGCATTATTGAAGACTTTTCGGGAATACGGAGATTATGCGGGCTTTCGGTTAAATTTGGACAAGTCTGAAGTTTTGGCCTCCCCAGAAGTACAACGGAGGGATTGGGGACCTGAGTTCCCTCTGCGGTGGGCTGATGAATCTTTCAAATATTTGGGAATTCGGCTTGCCATGAATACCTCTGTACTCTATCAAATAAATGTTAAGGTTCTGTTTGAGGACACTAAGGATAAGTTAGATGCTTGGATGCATCTCCCTTTGTCGTTAATGGGGCGTATAAATTTAATAAAGATGACGTTATTTCCCCGTTGGTTGTATGTTCTGCAAATTTTGCCTGTCTGATTGCTGCAGAAAGATCTGAAACGGTTAACGTGACTTTTTAGTCGTTTTTGTTGGGCGGGGAGAAAGCCAAAATTAAGTCAGGAAATGTTAGTTGGGAGCTGGAAACAGGGTGGAATAGGTTTCCCAGATTTGTTCTTATATGAGTTTGGTAGCTCGAAAGTATATAATGCAATATTGGACCTCTTCGGAAGCGCCCGCCTACTGTCATTGGCTTAATCAGGTGCACCTTTTAGCTTCTTGGGAGACAAGAGATTCCAAACTGTCCAAACTGACGCCTAAGCATAGAAAACAATTTCTCCAGATATGGATGCCTTATCTTCAGGTTCTAAGCCCAAGGGGTCGGAGTTTACTTATTAATGCTCATTGATTTTAGATGAGGAGCGGACTGCCAATATGACCTGGGTTACTGGTCCAATTGTACTTACTTGAATCAACACGGATAGCAACAGGAAGGTGGGAGGGGAGGGGGGGAACAGGGCGATTTACCAGCTGTAAGGTTCATGCATGGTTTCTTATTGCTTGTATATTGGCAATATTGAGTAAGTTGTGTTGTATAACTTTGAGTTATCAATAAAGTTAAATTTAAAAAAAAAATGAGCCAAGTATAGGACAATCAAGCCATTATGACATCACTGATGAGGTTGATTCTTAGGCACTAGTGGAATGAGGCATTATGACATCACAATATCAGCTCTGGTTACCAGAGACTGAAACTCTTCACACTAAAGGGGGAGGGGAGGTTATCAACATCCATGGGCTACTGTTAAGATATGTTATTTTACTTCCAACTGGTGCTATTTTAGCACAGGTCCCATTTTATGCAATGAGACCTAGCTCCTAATTAACTGGGGTTAACAGTAAAATGACACATCTTAACTTCTCCCCTTTGTTGGAGAGTGGAGGAGTGGCCTAGTGGTTAGGGTGGTGGACTTTGGTCCTGAAGAACTGAGTTCAATTCCCACTTCAGGCACAGGCAGCTCCTTGTGACTCTGGGCAAGTCACTTAACCCTCCATTGCCCCAGGTACAAATAAGTACCTGTATACAATATGTAAGCCACATTGAGCCTGCCATGAATGGGAAAGCATGGGGTACAAATGTAACAAAAATAAATTGTACCTGAATACTAATAATGCTGAGAGAGATCCACCTTATGTATCTTTGGAAAGGCATTATTGAAGGTGTGTTTTACACCCACATTTGGTCATTTCACTATTGTTTATTTCAAGCTTGTCTTGTTGTACACCACCTTGGGTGGATCTCTTCATAAATGTAGATAATAAATCCTAATAAATAAATAATGGTCAATGCATCAGCATAAAAGCTAGTAAAACTAGAGAGGGTTATTGGAGAGCATATCCAAGCTTGGAACAGAAAACTCAAACTGATTCAGTTATCTGTTTGTTAGGATTTAATCACTTACCTCTGCTATTAGCATCAAGGTGGAGTTCAAATAGTGTATCTATAAATAACAATCAAATGCATAACGTAAATCATACATAAAACATAATACAAATATACAAAGAATAATAAAGCCAGCAACTCGGTGATCTAAAGCTGATTCCACAAATGCCTTATCAGCCCAAAAACTACAGGGCAGGTGGCATGTTTGTATTTATTCTTATAAATAAATAAATTAACATTTAAATAAATATTTTGTGTTTGTGTGACAGTTGTATTGTTATGGAATGTTGTGCATCATTTTGTTTTTCTGAAAACTGACTAACCAAATGCAATAAAATGACATGAAAACCTTGCTCTTCACTTTAAAACTCCAAAGATCTCTCTAGAGCAACGTTCCAAATTGTGAGCAAGTAAATGCCATACATCTGGTAGTGCTTTGGGGTGGGGTGGGGAATAAAGCAGGGCAGAGAGGTTTGGTAACACTGTGCTCAGCTGGAAAAATTCTTCTGAAATTGTGTCTGATGCTGGCAATGGCAGTCTCCGACGAGTGAGGAAAAATGGCTTACGCTTAGTATTGTGCAGCGTTGAATGGATTCCCTGTCTGAACAAAGCTGAATGCCTTGACCCCTCCTTACATCCTGTCTACTGGAATTTCTGAATATTCCAGCCAAACTGGGAACAAAACAGCTGTGTGGTCAGCTGATTTAGAACAGATTAACAGGCTACAGTACAGCTTTACCCTGGGGGTTGTACACATGTATTTCTTCTTTAGCACATGTGATCCACTGTGCCAGCTGCTTGATCAAATGTTCTGTGAAGCTACATGGCTATGACAGGATTCCAGGAGCATAAGGACTGCCAGGAGGTGGGCAATCAGTGTGAAAAAGCACGGGACAGAAAATAGCATGCTTAGGTGTGTATCTAAGAGTTTTTGGCAGCAGGAGTAAGAGGGCAACATTACCCTTGTACAGCTCAATAGTAAGATTGTACCTTGAGAACCATGCTGCGTTGTGGAGGCCACACCTTCTGAAGGATATTTATTTATTTATTTATGTTTATTAGTCACCTTATATGAACAGGTTTGCCCAAGGCGGCGTACAACAGGATTAGCTTGACTTAGACAACTTACAGTGTAGTAACAGCATAAGAAAAGAAAAATTATCAGTGTGAGTAATGTACACATTAAAACAGCACAGTAAACTATTCATATACCAGAAATATAAATGTCAGCGCACAGTACAAATTATGCAACATAATAAGCAGCACAGTAGAACATTCATATAATATAGATGTGATTCTGACAATGGCAGAAGAATACAATGAAATACCTTAATAGACAGCACAATAGAACAATCATATAATACAGATGTGATGCTCAATTGGTAGCCAAGGAGGGATCAAGAGTACATCAACCAAAGCAAACCAAAAAAAGCACACAAGGCCTTCAAGACCGGGGCAATCCTAAGTTGTTAGCCTGACATGGGCTGTGTTTCGGTGACAGTCCGTCTGTGTCAGGGGTCAATACAAACATCCAAACTTCCTTAATAAGGATAGTAGGCAAATCCTTAATAAAACAATACTGACGGAGTTCATCAAGCAGTTGCATTTGCAAGATAGCTACTGGTATTTTCTGCACTCGCGCAGATATCTATATGAAGAGTTAACTTCTGTATTGTTTTATTAAGGATTTGGCTACTATCCTTATTAAGGAAGTTTGGATGTTTCTATTGATGCAGGTGGAGTCTTGCCAAAACACAGCCCGTGTCGGGTCAACTTTGAATAAACAACTTATGATTGTTCCAGTCTTGAAGACCCTTGTGTGCTTTTTTTAGTTTGCAATTGGTAACCAAGACCACATGTGCAGCTGGGACAAATAGGCAGATGAGATGGGTAGGACAAAGGGTTTGGGCTAAATAAAAGTGAAGGTATGTATAGATGAATAAGGTTTGCAGAATTGGAGTGGAGGTGAAGCCTAATATTAGAGCAGTGGGCTGAGAACCAGTGTAGTAAGAGTTCAAATCCCATTAATGCTCCTTGTGATCCCGAACAAATCATGTTTATTCGCCACCATAAGCACGCCAAAATTATCCCTTCCCATAACGGATACTCTGAAAATTCTTGGAGTCACCATCGATCGACATCTTACACTTGAAAGTCATGTGAAAAACACAACTAAAAAGTTGTTTATTTTATTTATTTATTTATTATCCAATGTGGAAACTAAAAAGGATAAGACCTTTCTTCCCAAGGACCATCTTCCATAACCTGGTACAATCAATAGTGCTCAGTTACTTAGATTACTGCAATGCACTCTATGCTGATTGTAAAGAGCAAATCATCAAGAGATTGCAAACCGCCCAGAACACCGCAGCTAGACTCCTATACGGAAAAACAAAATATGAAAGTGCTAAGCCCCTAAGAGAGAAACTACACTGGCTTCCACTTAAAGAACGTATCATGTTCAAGGTATGTTCTATAGTTCACAAAATCATCCACGGAAATGCCCCAGCATACATGACAGACCTGGTAGACCTACCACCCAGGAACGCTACAAGAGCATCCCGCACATTCCTTAATCTTCACTTCCCCAGTTGTAAAGGTCCAAAATACAAACTAACGCATGCATCTAACTTCTCTTACGTGAGCACACAGTTTTGGAACGCATTGCCGCACAGCTTAAAAACTATCTATGAACTAACTAACTTTCACAAATCCCTGAAGACCCACCTATTCAACAAGGCATACCAATAAGAACAGTAACCAAAAATGTTATACTCTACAACCGTACCTGTATCTAATAATGTTTTTTTTTTTTTGCTTAAATCTACTTGTTTGAATTTAGACTACGTTATTTTCTATGGCATCCCAACGAACCTATCATCAGTAATGTTTTCCACTTATATTTACTGCTAATCTCGTTTATGCTATTTCTATGTAACACTAACTGTTATCTCCTATCCAACTATCTACCAATAACGACACATTGTAAGCCACAATGAGCCTGCAAAGAGGTGGGAAAATGTGGGATACAAATGCAATAAATAAAATATAAATATATATATATATATATATATATATATATATATATATATATATATATATATATATATATATATATATATATATATATATATATATATGTAAACCCCTTTTTGACTTGGGTACAAACTTAAATTGTAATTCCTCCTGGGACAGAAAAACAACTTATACCCCTGAATGCAACTTGCCTGGAGCTGCTACTGAAAAATCCAAATCTCTTTCTCAGTTACGGGGTATGTGGCAAGCTAGTCCTGACACAGTATGAGTGGCTGCATGGTCAGTCACTACAGCCATTAAAGGCTTGGGAGATGAACTAGATTTTCACCTGCTTCCTGGTTGTTAGACGTAACCCCTCTAGTATTGGGCTATAGATGTCACATTTCGCGACATGTCTTTACGAGGGCACAATTAGTGATGCTCCTTGAGAGGATCTTAATGGCCTCAAAGTTATATAAAGGGCGAGCTTCTTCTTTAGGTACTCTGACTCATTTTATCTGAGGACCTGTAAAATCAGGGATAAAGAGGAGTTTTTAACAGGTCAATGCTGGGGCACTATAGTCGGTATATTTTATAAACGTTGGCCACAGTATTAAAAAAACATATATTCAGATACCCAGTGCCTCTATCTGGTTATTGACTGGCATTGAACATCCAGATAAGGTGGTCAGTGCCAAACTTACCCGGATAGTGGCAATATTTGCTCTGCGATCCAGCTAATAGGCCAGTCGCCGGCGATCTATGTTGGGGGACGAAGAATCGCTGGATATGGGAGAGGTGAGGGCAGGGGAGGGATGGAAAATCGCTGCACGTCGATGGGAGGGCAGGAGAGAGGCGGAGAATCGCTGGAAATAATGGGAGGGGAGGACAGGAGGAGAAAAAGGTGCTGGTACGCCATACCGTTGCGTACCGGCACAAAAAAAGCACTGCTCATCTATATAAATTCCTGAACTGGCCTGACTCCACTCTATCACTGTTCACATAGCTGCTCATTTTCAAAGCAGATGATCATCTTAAAATGCCTTTAAAAAAACATCCACAAGCACAGAAGAACAAGTGAAGATGACAATAAAGATGTTGTAAAAAACAAACATCCAATAGACTCAGAGTTCACATCAGAAGTTTTATTCAAAAAAATATGCAATGGACTTGACACAAATCATGTTTCAGTCGCGAGGGCCTGCCTCAGGAGTCCCTGTATTGTGCACAAGTTGAACTTCCCTATGTCCTATATAGCATCTGAAAAGAAATGACCTAATTTCTAGAGTAACCAGTGCTTTTTTTGTGCCGGTACGCAACGGTACGGCGTACCGGCACCTTTTTTTTTGCTCCCCCCCCCCCCCCCGCCCCGTGACGGACGCAGTGCCAACCCCCATTTCCGGCCGCTGCTGCTTCTCCTGTTGAGCAGCAGCGGCCGCTACACACAAAAAAAAGATTTTAAAAAAACTTCAAACCTGGCTGAAACGCGGCACCCCGGCACTGTAGACAGCCATTAGGCATTGGCTGTTGCCCCCCGCAGCCGCTCCTCCTCTTGCCTCTACGTCACTGCGCTCCTCCGGGGTCTTCCTCCAGGGGCAGTGACGTAGAGGCAAGAGGAGGAGCGGCTGCGGGGCAACAGCCAATGCCTAATGGCTGTCTACAGTGCCGGGGTGCCGCGTTTCAGCCAGGTTTCAATTTTTTTTAACTTTTTCTTTGTGTAGCGGCCGCTGCTGCTCAACAGGAGAAGCAGCAGCGGCCGGAAATAGGGGCTGGTGCCGCGTGCGTCGCGACTTCGCGCCGTTCGCGGGAAACTTGGCAGGGAGAGGGAAACCAACAGAGGGAAGGATTGGGGAGAGAGAGAAAGAGGGAAACCAACAGAGGGAAGGATTGTGGAGAGAGAGAAAGAGGGAAACCAACAGAGGGAAGGATTGGGGAGAGAGAAAACGAGGGAAACCAACAGAGGGAAGGATTGGGGAGAGAGAAAACGAGGGAAACCAACAGAGGGAAGGATTGGGGAGAGAGAAAAATAGGGAAACCAACAGAGGGAAGGATTGGGGAGAGAGAAAACGAGGGAAACCAACAGAGGGAAGGATTGGGGAGAGAGAGGGAAAACAACAGGGAAGGATTGGGGAGAGAGAGGGGAAAACAACAGAGGGAAGGATTGGGGAGAGAGAAAACGAGGGAATCCAACAGAGGGAAGGATTGGGGAGAGAGAGAAAGAGGGAAACCAACAGAGGGAAGGATTGGGGAGAGAGAGAAAGAGGGAAGGATTGGGGGGAGAGAGAAAGAGGGAAACCAACAGAGGGAAGGATTGGGGAGAGAGAAAAAGAGGGAAACCAACAGAGGGAAGGATTGGGGGGAGAGAGAGGGAAACAACAGGGAAGGATTGGGGGGAGAGAGGGGAAAACAGATGGAAGGATTGGGGAGAGAGGGGAAAAAACAGATGGAAGGATTGGGGAGAGAGGGGAAAAACAGATGGAAGGATTGGGGAGAGAGGGAAAAACACAGATGGAAGGATTGGGAAAGAGAGAGGGAGGATTGGGGAGAGAGGAGAAAACAGATGGAAGGATGGGGAGAGAGAGGGAAACAGATGGAAGGATGGGGAAAGAGAGAGGGGAAAAACAGATGGAAGGATTGGGGAGAGAGGGGGAAAACAGATGGAAGGATGGGGAGAGAGAGGGAAAAACACAGATGGAAGGATTGGGGAGAGAGGGAAAAACAGATGGAAGGATGGGGAGAGAGGGGGAAAAACAGATGGAAGGATGGGGAGAGAGAGAGGGAAAACGGAAAGATGGGGAGAGAAAGAGGGAAGACGCTGGATGGAAGAATGCAGAAAGAAATAGGGGAGAGAAAGCAGAGCTGCTGGATGGAAAAGGGGAATAGAGAAAGACTGGAGAATAAAAGGAAGGGCATGGGGAGAACAAGGGTGAGGAAAAGATGAAAAGCCACAGGTAGATGAAGGAAATTAAAGAATGGATAGTAAGAATGAATTAAATCTGGACAGAGAGAGCCTGAAAAATATTGAAGAAAGCAAAGAAAAAGTAGACAAAAATGACAAATAGCACAGAAGAGTTAAGCGAAAACAAAGGAAAGCAGAATCACAGACTGGGACCAATATGGAAAGAAAAACAGTCACCAGACAACAAAGGTAGAAAAAAAATAATTTTATTTTCATTTTAGTGTTTGTAATATGTCCAATTTGAGAATTTACATTGGCTGTCTTATTTTGCACTGGGTATACGATATTTTTTTTCTCCTATAGTACTGTAATATTTTCAATGATGTCTGTTTATATGCGCCATGGCTGGTGTAGGGGGTGTGGTTAATGTGGGTGTGGCTATCATAGGGGTGGAGCCATATGTGGTGACCCCGCCCATAATGAGTACCGGCACCTTTTTTTCTACAAAAAAAGCACTGAGAGTAACAAACACTAGATAATTTTTATTTTCTCATTTCCATCTTTCAAAATTCTAGACAGCAGATGTACAGATCAGCAGGACCTAAAGCAGTCCAAAACAACTAAAGTCAGAAACAACATATACCTAATCGTTCAACCGCCCTTAGGATTCACCTTTGGGTTTAAAAACAAAATCATGTGCACGTAAGGACTGAATAAACAAATTAAAACAAAGTTTAAAGCAAATGCCCTTAATATGTAATACTTACTAGCAATAATGAAACAATGATGGAATATTCAGTAATAAGCAGCCTGAGCCAACAGATTTATTTTCCACTGAACATAATTAATTTTGTATGAATTTGGCAGCTAATAGCATGCTGAACTGGCCAATGTTGACACATTTATACTGACTAGACAGAAATTCTGTATGAAGAACACCCTCCCCTCATTATTCAATACCTCTCTGTGAAATAATAGTAATAAAAATTGCATTTTTATAATATACCACTGCAATCCACAAAACAAAAGGAACAAGTTCCCACATGCCATCTTTATCTTTTGATGTAGGCACAGGAAAAAAAGATTTTAAATGCACCCAGGCTTCAACCTAATTTAATGGGGGGTGGGGGGTTATTATACTATTAAATAGTAAGTCTGATTGTTAAGCACCTGAAAACATCTCTGCATGAATACAGGGAGTCTCTATAGCCAGCCCCTCCAAATGACACGATTTACAATTTAGAACAAAGTAGCAGGGGAGTAGCCAGACAATAGATTTTGGGTGGGCCTAGGCAAGAATTGGGTGGGCACCAAGTGTTCTCCCCCCACAAAAAAAAAAAAATTATCTCAGCTGGTGGGAAAACACTTCTTTCCACCTTGGCAGCAGGCATGTACTGAAAACTGAGTATGCGCAGGTGCCGGTGTTGTGGAAAGTAGCATTTTCGTTACCATCAGGGGGAAATCTTCAGCTGGCAGAGCTTGGGATTCCCACCAGTTACCACTAAACATGTTCTACTGTTGGGTGGGCCTGAGCCATAAATGGGTGGGCCCTGGCCCACCCAAGCCCACCTGTGGCTACGCCACTGCAAAGTAGTACTCTAACCGATGCAACCAATACTTCCTCTGTATGCATCCCTATGCTGCACAAGCCAGTATGTTTAAAAATATAAGTAAGAAGATCAAATAAAAATGCTACCAACAATAAAACAAATTACAATGTGGATAGACCAGCGCCTAGATTTGCTTGCTTTGAGGGTAACGGCTGCGCAGAGGAAAGGGAGGGAGACATTACATATCTAATGGCTTTCAACATTTTGCCTTCAACCTCCTTGTTCGTGCTACTGCCTCATCAACGTGGCTGCAATAAAAAAATGAAGCCACGCGTTCGGGGCCATAGCCCCATGTGCACCACTGGTGCCTCTGCTGGTTTCCTTCCTCCTCTCCCTCCTCCCAAACAGGAAGTTACATCTTGTGGGGGGAGGGGTGGAGGAGGGAAATTGGCAGAAGAGGCAGTGGTGCACATAGGGCTACAGACCAGTGCACGGCTTCATTTTGTTGCAGCCAAGTCAGTCGGGGAGGCAGTGGCTTGAGTGACCCAGTCAGTGAGGGGCAGGGAAGGGAAGCTCGTGGTTCCTCCAGGCTGCCGTGAACTCAAAAGGCAGCGGCCGGGAGGAAAAGTTAATAGTATGAGGCGCCTTTGGTGCATAGGCGCCATCTTTTGTAAAGATCCCCCCCCCCCCCCCAGCTACACCACTGCCCCTCTCCCACCTACAGTTTGGTAACTCTCCCTCTATCTGAACCCCCTCCCCCTTTCCCTCCCTATCTCAGAACTATCATCAGCAGCAGCAGCAATTCACATCCGCTGTCTGCACCGGTCCCGCAGACTTCCCTCTGCTGCATCCCATCCTCGCTGACATCAGTTACCATTCCTTTCTGGCGGGACACAGCAGAGGGAAGGTGCAGGGCCGGCGCAGGCAGTGGATATGAATCACTGCTGTCACTGGTGACGATTTTGATATAGAGCAGGGAAGGGGGGGGTTTCACAGAGAGAAGGACTTACAGGGCTGCTCTGCCCTATCCTGTCAACAATTGGCATGCCTTATTTTCTTTAATATTCAATTTTGAAATTGTACACCACTTTGGTCTATGTATCAATTTAAGCAGTGTGTCAAAAATGAATAAACTGATATCTGGTTGTTGTTTGATTAGTCCCCCATTCTGTCTGTTTTACAGGTGGTATTTATAACAGAGTACGTTTCTTCTGGGAGTCTCAGGCAGTTTTTGAAGAAAACCAAGAAAAACCGGAAGACCATGAATGCACGGGTAGGGTTCATCAGTGTTCAGATAGTGTGTAGGAAAGTATTCTGAAACCTCATCTGATGTTAGGACAAAACAATTATAATTTGGCACATGCCCTTCAGCTGTGTTGTACCATAAGAGGGCAACTCTAAAACAGGTGCCTAAAATTAGGCACCCTACTTTCCTTTATAGAATACTAGCATAACCAGGTATATAGGCACTTAAGCATGAGCACTTATACCATAAGAAGCCATATTGGATCAGACCAGTGATCCATGTAGCCCAGTATCCTGCTTCCAACAGTGGCCAATCCAGGTCACAAGTACCTGGCAGAAACTCAGTTAGCAGCAACATTCCATGCTACCACTCCCAGGACAAGCAGTGACTCCCCCCCCCCCCCCCCCCCCCCCCCCCCCCCCGTCCATCTCAATAACAGACTATGGACTTTTTCTCCAGGAACATGTCCAAGCCTTTTTGAGACCCAGGTATGCTAACTGCTATTACCACATCCTCTAGCAACGAGTTCCAGAGCTTAACCGTTCATTGAGTGAAAAAATATTTCCTCCTATTTGTTTTAATAATATTTCCATGTAACTTCATTGAGTGTCCCCTGGTCTTTCTACTTATTGAAAGAGTGAAAAATCAATTTACTTTTACCTGTTCTATATCACTCAGGATTTTGTAGACCTCTGTCATATCCCCTCCTCAGCCATCTCTTTTCCAATCTCAAGTGCCCTAGCCTCTTTAGCTATTCCTCATATGAGAGAAGTCCCATCCCCTTTATCGTTTTGGTCACTCTTCTTTGAACCTTTTCTATATCTTTTTTTGAGATGCGGCGACCAGAATTGAGCACAATACTCAAGGTGAGGTCGCATCATGGAGTGATACAGAGGCATTATAATATTCTTGGTCTTATTTACTACTACTATTTAGCATTTCTATAGCGCTACAAGGCGTACGCAGCGCTGCACAAACATAGAAGAAAGACAGTCCCTGCTCAAAGAGCTTACAATCTAATAGACAAAAAATAAATAAAGTAAGCAAATCAAATCAATTAATGTGAACGGGAAGGAAGAGAGGAGGGTAGGTGGAGGCGAGTGGTTACAAGTGGTTACGAGTCAAAAGCAATGTTAAAGAGGTGGGCTTTCAGTCTAGATTTAAAGGTGGCCAAGGATGGGGCAAGACATAGGGGCTCAGGAAGTTTATTCCAGGCGTAGGGTGCAGCGAGAAAGAAGGCGCGAAGTCTGGAGTTGGCAGTAGTGGAGAAGGGAACAGATAAGAAGGATTTATCCATGGAGCGGAGTGCACGGGAAGGGGTGTAGGGAAGGACGAGTGTGGAGAGATACTGGGGAGCAGCAGAGTGAGTACATTTATAGGTTAGTAGAAGAAGTTTGAACAGGATGCGAAAACGGATAGGGAGCCAGTGAAGGGTCTTGAAGACGAGACGGGCAGCAGAGTTTTGAACTGACTGGAGAGGGGAGAGGTGACTAAGTGGGAGGCCAGCAAGAAGCAGATTGCAGTAGTGTAAACGAGAGGTGACAAGGGTGTGGATGAGGGTTTTGGTAGAGTGCTCGGAAAGAAAGGGGTGGATTTTACGGATGTTGTAAAGAAAGAAACGACAGGTCTTGGCAATCTGCTGGATATGAGCAGAGAAGAAGAGATAAGAGTCAAAGATGACCCCAAGGTTTCGAGCTGAGGAGACAGGGAGAATGAGAGAGCCATCAACAGAAATAGAAAACGGGGGGAGCGGGGAGGTGGGTTTGGGGGGGAAAATGAGAAGCTCGGTTTTGGTCATATTTAATTTCAGGTGGCGTTGAGACATCCAGACAGCAATGTCAGACAAGCACGCTGAAACTTTGGTTTGGATGCAAGGTGAGATATCAGGGGTAGAAAGGTAGATTTCGGAGTCATCAGCATAGAGATGGTAGGAAAAGCCATGGGATGAGATTAATGAACCAAGGGAAGAAGCATCCTGTTTGTTTTTTGGCAACCACATTTCAGCCTATTGTTTATTTATTTATTTGTATTTATTTACTGCACTTGTATCCCACATTTTCCCACCTTTTTGCAGGCTCAATGTGGCTTACAAAACTGTTATGGCATTGCCATACCAGGGTAAAGAATACAATTGGTGTTACAAAGAAGTCAAAGAAGACAAGAGAATCTGGTCAAGCAGTTATTGAAAGATACATTCTGGATACGGGTGGAGAGGTTGTCTTGGGTACTGAATCCCTAGCATCAGACAACTACGATTCTGATTATTTTCCCCCAATGTGCATCACTTTGCATTTGTCCACATTAAATTACAAGATACCCAGTCTTCCAATTTCCTAAGGTCTCCCTTCAATTTTTCACAGACCGCATGTGTTTTAACAACTTTGAATAGTTTTGTGTCATCTTCAGATTTAATCACCTCACTTATTCCGAATTCCAGATCATTTATAAATATCTTTTTTTATTATTATTATTATTTATCTTTATTAATATTTTATAATATATCACAAAACAATGTGAATATGCAATCGGCATTCATTTTACAGGCAAAATAAAACTAAAATCATTTATAAATATCTTAAAGAGTACTGATCCCTGTGGCACTCCACTATTCACTCTCCTCCATTGAGAAAAATGGCCATTTAACCCTAAGCTCTGTTTTCTATCCAATAACCAGTTCCTTATCCACAACAGAACATTGCCTCCTATCCTTTGATTCTTTAATTTTCTCAGGAGTCTCTCATGAGGAACTTTGTCAAAAGCTTTCTGAAAATCTAGATATGCTACATCAACCAGCTCACCTTTATCAACATTTTTATTCACACACCTTCAAAGAAAAGAAGCAAATTGGTGAGGCAAGACTTCCTTTGTCTGAATCTATGCTGATTCTGTCCCATTAAACCATGTTCATCTATGTGTTCCATAATTTTATTCTTTATAATAGTTTCCATTATTTTGCCTGGCAGTGACGTCGGAGATACCGGTCTTTAATTTCCCGGATCACCCCTTTTTAAAAAGTGGTGTTACATTGGCCACCTTCCAAACTTCAGGTACTTTGTACAATTTTAACAACAGGTTAAAGATCACTAACAGCAGATCAGCAGTTTCATGTTTCAGTTCTTTAATTACTCCATCTGGTTCAGATGATTTACTATCATTTAATTTGTCAATTTGGCTCAGTACATCTTCCAGGTTCACCGAGATTTCTTTCAGTTCCTTCGCATCTTCACCTTTGAAAACCATTTCTGGTACTGGTAGATTTCTTACATTTTTTTCCTCCCTGAGTGCCCCTTCATGATCTAACGGTTCTACGGATTCCCTCACAGGCTTTCTGCTTCGGATGTACCTGAAAAATTTGTTATTGTGAGTTTTTGTCTCTGAGGCAAGTTTCTTTTCATATTCTCTTTTGGCCTTCTTCATCAATCTTTTCTATCTAACTTGCCAGTGCTTATGTTGCTTCTTATTTTCTTCATTTGGGTCCACAGAGCTGCTGATAATGTGTATTTGAAAAATGTATACCCTGCCTCAGTGCTGCAGGTACTTGTGTAACTTAGTCAGTTTGAGCCTGACTCAGGCTCCATCATATCTGTAAGCCGCCTAGCTGGCATTGCTGATAGGCAGGGTAGTAAGTTCTTAATAAACTTGAAACTTAATCATGTGTACACTCCTCTTGAAAATGCACATTACATAAATTAGGTGGTTATTTACTGAATAGCACCTCAAATGGAATTTTGGCATATCTGCCTGTGCGCCCATACACACACAAATGCCATTATTTGAAGCATTTATATGCATACCGTAGTTGTTATATAAATGTTAGAGTTTATGTTATAATAACCTGCTAAATGCCTTATTAATAAAACTGGTAAAAAAACATAAGTCTCTGGTGAGGCTCAATGTCTCCACGAAGAATACTGTGTGCAATTCTGGAGACTGCACCTTCAAAAAGATTTGAACTGGATGGAGTCGATCCATAGGGCAGCTATAAAATACGTCAGTGGTCATTGTCATATTTATTTATTTATTTACTGCATTTGTATCCCACATATTCCCACCGTATGGTAGGTTCAATGTGGCTTACACATTCCTAAAAAGGTGGTTACAAAATTTAGATTTGTAGAAGTCTAGTTCATAATACAGAAGTACACAAAAAAAATGTTTGTGAGCAACCATGTAAAATCTGTGAGCAACGCACCTACAATGTATGAGCAATCGCTTATGTGCTCCACATAGAGGGGACATTGCTTGCAACCATTTATTTGAACATGGTGATATTGCCATTTTTTATTTTGTATACCACTAATCTACTGAGTACTCTTATTTATTTATTTATGTATTTATTTATTGCATTTGTACCCCACATTATCCCACCTTTTTGCAGGCTCAATGTGGCTTACAGAGTGTTGTTATGATGCAGTCATTACATGATCTTAGATACAGTCGATAATAAGCTAAGGTAGGTAATTTAGATGCAAGGTGCTAGGTAAGGTGTTGTGAGAGGTGTTTTTGATGCATCTGAGTAGTTTGAGGATATGGATTTAGGCTTGATTCTAAAAATGGTAATGTTCTGGAGGTGAAATTAATATAGGGCCCTATTTACTAAGCTGCGCTATTGGCGTGCTAACATTTTTAGTGCACACTAAAAATTAACACGCGCTAACACTAGAGACATCCATAGGAATATATGGGTGTCTCTAGCATTAGTGTGCTAAGAACGCTAGCATGCCTTAGTAAACAGGACCCATAGTTTGTTTAATAATAAAGCTATTCTACATCTATTGTTCCTGTGCATAACATAGTAAATAACTGAAATCTCAAATCTCCCGATAGGGGAATTTGCAACAAATGATCCACCTTCTATCACAATGGGAGTTAGTTCTTATCATTGGTTCCTAGGAGGAAAGAAGAACCAGTGTAAAAAAAACTCCCAGTTAATTGGAGAAAAACAACTGGTTCCAAAAAAAATACCCCTGTATAAGACGTTGGTGAGGCCCCACCTGCAGTATTGTGTTCAGTTTTGGAGGCCGTATCTTGTGAAGGATGTGAAAAAAATGGAAGGGGTGCAAAGAAAAGCTATGAGAATGGTATGGGATTTGCGTTACAAGACGTATGAGGAGAGACTTGCTGACCTGAACATGTATACCCTGGAGGAAAGGAGAAAAAGGGGTGATTTGATACAGACGTTCAAATATTTGAAAGGTATTAATCTGCAAACGAACCTTTTCCGGAGAGGGGAAGGCGGTAGAACTAGAGGACATGAAATGAGATTGAAGGGGGGCAGACTCAAGAAAAATGTCAGGAAGTATTTTTTCACGGAGAGAGTGGTGGATGCTTGGAATGCCCTCCCGCGGGAGGTGGTGGATAGGAAAACGGTAATGGAATTCAAACATGCGTGGGATAAACATAAAGGAATCCTCCTCAGAAGGAAGGGATCCCCAGAAGCTTAGCAAGCGGTGGGAGGCGGGGCTGGTGGTTGGGAGGTGGGGATAGTGCTGGGCAGACTTATACGGTCTATGCCAGAGCCGGTGGTGGGTGGCGGGGCGGGTGGTTGGGAGGTGGGGATAGTGCTGGGCAGACTTATACGGTCTGTGCCCTGAAAAAGACAGGTACAAATCAAGGTAAGGTATACACAAAAAATGACACATGTGAGTTTATCTTGTTAGGCAGACTGGGTGGACCGTGCAGGTCTTTTTCTGCCATCATCTACTATGTTACCACGTATGTTTTTTAAACAGAATACTTTGAATGTGAATACTTTATAAAATATTTTGATTCATAAGGGTTCTACTACTAAAACTTAATGACAAGAAAGGGCTAGCTAGCCAGACTGAAAAATACCCCAAATATATCAAATTATCAAAAACATAGAACAACTTGCACTTATCTTGGAAGAAAAAAATGCTCCTTTGAACTGAACACGCTACATTCCTTCCAGCGTTGCTGTCTCACAAAACATGCAAGTTACTGTTCCTCTATTCAAAATCAGTCCAAGAGCACACCGCCACTTCAACAAACTTCTTTTCAACAAAAGCAACTTATGAAATCAAATGACTGAAGGTTGTCAGTTCTTGCAGGCTAAAGTAGTTTCAGCACCAGCACGGGGCATTCCTCTCCAGACATGCTACCAAGTTTCACCATTTGCCTAAAAAGGAATGCATCATGGGAGCACTGGGCACATGCAGCTGCAGCCAGTGGGACCGGTGGAGACCTTGGAGGGGGGACAGGGAGGGGAAGTAGAGATGTTGGAACCAATGTGGGTGGTTAGGAAACGAACACCCTAGACATGAATCATTTCATGGATTGCAAGGGAAAGTAGGAGTGCCAACCTATACCGTGTTTCCCCCAAAATAAGACACTGTCTTATATTAATTTTTGCCCCCAAAAATGCGCTAGGTCTTATTTTCAGGGGCTGTCTTATTTTTCTGGGAAACATTGGGGTTGGATCGGGGTTGGCCCGCCCGCCCTCCCTCCGTTGCTCCCGGAACTAACCTTAAACGCCTCCTTTCACCTTTGCAGCAGCAGGGCAGGCCACTCCTTCCTTCCGTGTCCCGCCCTCGCTTGATATAACGTCCGCGAGGGCAGGGCACGGAAAGAAGGAGAGGTCTGCCCTGCTGCTGCTTGCTGCGAAGGTGAAAGGAGGTGTTTAAGGTTAGTTCCGGGAGCGACGGAGGGTGGGTAGAGGGGGGGCCCGGCGACCTCGGGTGGGGGGGGCGGCCCGGGGGCGGCCTTGTCCGGCTCTCGATGGCCCTGCTTTCAAACAAAAATTTGCTAGGTCTTACTTTCGGGGGAGGCCTTATATCTACCAATTCAGGAAAACCTCTACTAGGTCTTATTTTCGGGGGATGTCTTACTTTCGGGGAAACAGGGTAGGCGATAGTGACCTATAGGTGAGTATATACAGTAAGTTAGCCTGTTTAACCGCCAGCTACATATCAGCTCCCTAGATATTTCAGAACCTTCCCACTGCATTGCAGATCACAAAGGCAGCGGGGATCAAGCCTGCCTGTTATTGTACTATTTGTCCTAATTAATCTTTGCTGAGGATGAAGCAGGGTATAGATGCTGGCAAGCCTGCATGCTCCTACGATCAACCAGGTCATGGATCTTGAGCAGCCATCGTTGGTGCAGGCTGAGAGAGCCACCTGCAAGTTGGGTCAATGCATAATTTGCCCAATGAGCCAGTGAGGTAGCACTACAAGTCCCTAGAAAAACAGTAAAGCTAGAGAACACAGTTTGAGGTTGTGGGGTGGTAGAGTTAGGAGTAACGTCAGGAAATACTTTTTCACAGAGAGTGGTAGATACCTGGAATGCCCTCCCAGTAGAGGTGGTGGAGACAAAAGCAGTGACAGAATTCAAAAATGAGTGGGATAAACACAAAGGATCCCTAAAAAGAAAGAGAATATTATCAAAACAAAATTTAACACATCAGCAGCTATAAGTTCATTAATGATGTGCAAGAGTGGTGCCGATGGACTTCAACGGTCTGTGTCCCATATATGGCAATACAGATTAGAATAGGCTGGAGTAGGTTTTGATGGCATCTCCAGTAGCTGGGGAGTAGGGCCGGTGCCAGGCAGACTTTACGGTCCGAGCCCTGAAAATGGTAAGGACGAGTCAAGATCAAGTATGCGTATTTTATACCACGTTCATAAGGTGCTGTTTATCTCAGTGGAGGAGGGGAAAAGATCTTAAAGTGGAACTTAGTGAGTGTAGAATGTTGTTAACAATACTGTTGAATAGTTAGGTCAATCATGAATTGATAATGAATGCTGGATGGGCCATGCAGGTCTTTATCTGCCGTCATTTACTATTTTACTATAGCTCCAGCAGGGTAAACCTCTTATGGATGACCGAGGTGACATTTTCTTTGGTAAATGCAATGTTGGGCAGAATCCGGAATTTGCCTGAATTTGCAGAGTAAATGAATTACCCCAGACCATGTAGGCACGCACTCATAAAGATATGTGTGACTCACTGGGGATTTTTTTTCTCCCGGTTACTGTAGTGAGGGCTGGGCTAAAGACCTTTTTATTCAATGATGCTTTTGGGCCACAGTCTGCTTAGCTTTCTGGGCCTCCACTGGACCCAGATGTTGCGGGTGCTGTAGGCTGAGTCTGCATGACTTATCTTCCCCCTCTCTCCCACCCCTGTTTCCTTCTGTCCTGTAACTATTGTAATTACTTCCTGTTGTATATTTATCTATTGTAAACCGCTCAGAAAGCATACTCTTGGTACGGTATATCAAAATACATTAAACTTAAAATTGTTTTACCATGTGACCAGGAATCATTTCTACCCTCTCCTGACATACAACAGTGGGCTAGTGATATCCTGTAGGCAGGGCAAGACCTCAACACCTGGGCTTGGCACCAGGGTCCTATATTAATCTAATAAAGAGGTAAGTGGCCGAGGTGGTCTGTAGTGGACTGACAGGGATAACTTCAAACATTTCCTCCTGTCTTTCATTTACAACAGCAATAAGGCTGGACAATGTGGTTCTATTTCCTTTCAGCTTCTGCTTTTGTTCCATCAAATAAATCCAAATAAATAAATGAATCTGCTGAAAGCCAAGGACTTCCTCTATGGATGCTTTTTCTGACACCTTCAGGCTTCTGGGAGGCCACAAAATCTGGCAAAGTGGGGCATTTTATGGAGCCTGTGACAGAGTAAGCCACTTACAATCTATCCTTCTTCAGCGGCAGTGTGAGAACAGAGAGGATGCAGATTTATAGGTCATTCTGAGTATAGTCTATGAGGAGAGACTTGATGACCTGAACATGTATACCCTGGAGGAAAGGAGAAACAGGGGTGATATGATACAGACGTTCAAATATTTGAAAGGTATTAATCCACAAACGAACCTTTTCCGGAGAGGGGAAGGCGGTAGAACGAGAAGACATGAAATGAGATTGAAGGGGGGCAGACTCAAGAAAAATGTCAGGAAGTATTTCTTCATGGAGAGAGTGGTGGATGCTTGGAATGCCCTCCCGCGGGAGGTGGTGGAAATGAAAATGGTAACGGAATTCAAACGTGCGTGGGATAAACATGAAGGAATCCTGTTCAGAAGGAATGGATCCTCAGGAGCTTAGCCGAGATTGGGTGGCAGAGCCCGTGGTGGGAGGCGGGGCTGGTGGTTGGGAGGCGGGGATAGTGCTGGGCAAACTTATATGGTCTGTGCTGGGGCTGGTGGTTGAGAGGCGGGGAAAATGCTGGGCAGACTTATACGGTCTGTGCCAGAGCTGGTGGTGGGAGGCGGGGCTGGTGGTTGGGAGGCGGGGATAGTGCTGGGCAGACTTATACGGTCTGTGCCCTGAAGAGGACAGGTACAAATCAAGGTAGGGTATACACAAAAAGTAGCACATATGAGTTTATCTTGTTGGGCAGACTGGATGGACCGTGCAGGTCTTTTTCTGCCGTCATCTACTATGTTACTATGTTACTTGGTTGCTGGGAATGACTTGTGACTCTTTCTTGTCTTAGGCCTGGAAACGCTGGAGTACACAGATCCTGTCAGCGCTCAGGTGAGTGCATCTGAGAGCCCCTTCTCTCCTCTCTATCATATCCCGAGAGACATTACTTAACAAGATCTTTCTCATCGCAGCTTCCTGCACTCCTGTGACCCACCGATCATTCATGGGAACCTGACCAGTAACACTATCTTCATCCAGCACAATGGCCTCATCAAAATTGGCTCAGGTAACATCTCATTGTGTCATCTATCAGCACTGGAGAGAGAGAGAGAGAGAGAGAGAGAGATGAGCATTCAGTACTGTTCTGCTGTAATAACTGAGCACAGAGGAAGATCAGAGCACTGGATACAATCTCAATGTATCTGTTGTAAACCTCATTCCTCACAACTTTAAGATCCTCTGTGCTTATTCCAAGACTTCCTCACTCCTCACAACTGAAGTTTCCTCCGTGCTTATCCCAGACTTTATCTCTCTCCCCTTCAATCTGTTCAAAATTCTGCCAATGTCGCTATGCTCATATTAGTCCTCTCCTCAAGTCACTTCATTGGCTCCCTATCCATTTCTGCATACAGTTCAAACTCTTCTTATTACAAGTGCATTCACTCTAGCTCCTCAGTATCTCTCCACTTATCTCTCCCTACATTCATCCCCGGGAACTCTGCTCATTAGGTAAATCTCTTTTACCTGCACCCTTCTCCTCCACTGCCAATTCCAGACTCTGTTCCTTTTATTTTGCTTCTCCATATGCCTGGAATAGACTTCCTGAGCCAGTACATCAAGCTCCATCTCTGGCCAAATCTAGGCTAAAAGCCCACCTTTTTGATGCTGCTTTTAACTCCTAACTCCTATTCACTTGTACAGTACCCTTGTATGTTTTATCTTTCCCACCTTATTAATTCCCTTATCCCTTAGTTGCCCTGTTTGTCTGTCCTGATTAGATTGTAAGCTCTTTCAAGCAGGGACTGTCTCGTCATGTTCAAGTGTACAGCGCTGCGTACGTCTAGTAGCGCTAAAGAAATGATAAGTAGTAGTAGTAATTTAGCATGCATTAAGGTGCATTAAAGCCATAGTGGCACTTGATGAATTCCCCCCTATGTTATTGTCTAGAGTAAGTTTTAGAAATATTACAACAGATACAGAACCAGTAATTTCTATTGGATGGGAGTTTGGCGGGGGGGGGGGGGGGGGGCAGATCCCTGGCATGCAGGCTCTGGCTTCTTCAGCATTCCAAGTCAGTTTTGGTCTGCTTGTTTTTATTTCTAGTTTATGGTCACTCCTCTGCATTTGGTGAAAGTCTGTCTCTTTGCACGTGTCACTGAGGTCAGTTATTTTGCCAGTGTATAGTTTCAGTCCAGTTTGTTCTGTTTTCTAGTCAGCACTTCCCATTAGGATGTTATTGATACTCCAAGTTGCGTTACAGAACCTCGATTGCCTGCTTTTAATAGACCAGTTCTTTGGGTTCTGAGTGTTCAGTTTTGGTTAGGTATAGCAAGTGTGTCGCTTGCGTGTTGAATATGTTTTTTCAGGGTTTTGTGTTACTTCACAGTGTGTCTACTGGTGAAGGGAGTTTCTGTTGCTCTTTTTGAGATGACGTTAAGATTGAATATTTTTTTTTTAATGTTGACTAGTAAGTAGATGTGTCCTAATTCTGCTGTGTTAATGCAGACTACACAGAGGGCAGGAGGGGAAGAAGTGGTCATTGGTCAATGTTAGTGCAGGGTAAATCTCATGGAGAGTCACTGGTCAGTGTTAAGCAGAAAAAGCCCTGCAGGGGAAATTTATTTATTTATTTATGACATTTATATCCCACATTAGCCCAAAATAGACTCAAGTTCAATGTGGCTTACAAACAAACAATAAAGTGAATAAAACTTGAAGTCTCAGCAGCCATTTTGAAGCGGCGCCAGCAGCGAGTCAGCAGCAGCGCCATGCAGGAAAGAGTGGGGTTCTTCCTGCCCCGAAAAGGCCACTAGACCACCAACGCATGATAAGGTACATGAGGGGATGGGCACTCTAAGGCCCGACATTCGGCCCAAAAACCTGGACAAATGGGCAGGCTGGTGAAAAAAACCCAAAACATCCAGACATATGACAGTCCCCTGAAAATGAGGACATGTCCAGGGGAATCCGGATGTATGGTAACCCTATCCCTGATCAGCTGTGTTCCAGACCCTTTTACCTCCAGCCTGCCTGAGCCCTGCTCCCCCCTCCCCCAACTTAGCAGGTTAGCTCCACCCATGTTAAGGTTAGCAATCCCACCTGTAGTAGGTGTGCTGGTGTTTTAGGGCCCAGTGTAATATTTGTAGTGCTGCCTATCATAGGTAGGGTTCTTGCTATTTGAATCATAGGATTAGCACTACTATTGTATAACATGATTGCTACATGTATGTGAGTTTTAGCATCAGTGAGGGAGTGTTCTTAAAGAAACCTACCTTTGTACCACTCACTCCCTCACACAGCCCTAATATTCTATGCAAGTTGAATTTACAACCCAAACTGAATGGCACAGAGGAAGGGGGGAAATCTGCATTGAGTGGCATTTACAATCCTAACTGAAATGACACAGAGGGAGGGGTGCAGCAGTTATACCCCTAAACATAGTAAATTTAAAACAAATAGGAGAAAAATTTTCTTCACCCAATGCGTAATTAAACTCTAGAATTCATTGCCAGAGAACGTAGTGAAGGCGGTTAGCTTGGCAGAGTTTAAAAAGGGGTTGGATGGTTTCCTAAAGGACAAGTCCATAGACCGCTACTAAATGGACTTGGGAAAAATCCACAATTATGGGAATAGCATGTATAAAATGTTTGTAAGTTTGGGTAGCTTACCAGGTGCCCTTGACCTGGATTGGCCGCTGTCGGGGACAGGATGCTGGGCTTGATGGACCTTTGGTCTTTTCCCAGTGTGGCATTACTTATGTACTTATAAACACAGAGGGGGGGGGGGTAATATGTACAAGTGGCAGTTACACCCCTAAACAGAATAAAGAGGGGGAATATTTTGTACAAGTGGCATTTACAGCCCTAAAAACACAGAGAGAGGGGGATAATCAGTTCTAGCAACATTTACAGCCCTAAACAATCATTGGCAGTTACAACCCTGTACAGAATGGTGCAGACAGCAGGAGTGTAAACTGCATGGAGTGTAGTTAAAACTACATCTTGCTGGGCTGTGTCAGTCTTTATCTAACGTCATCTGTGTCCCTGGGATTTGTGTCTTGCTGGCAGTCACTGTTCTGTCTCATGATTGCTCTGTTCTTTTTTTTCCATGTCTTCTCCTTCTGGTGGGTGATTGGCTCTGGTGGCTGGCATGCAGTGTGGTACAGGGTTTTTGCAAATGGTAAGTCTTAACCGCACTGATCCTAGTGCTACACTCAGCCCCTCAGCTTTACTGTGCTCCCTCCACTGCCCACAGGCATCCAGCAGTTCTTTATGAGGGCTCAGGTGGAGTTACCACCTCACCCCAAATCAGCCAAGCAGGCTGACCCTGTTCTTGCTTTGGCTTTTACATGCATGGAGCAGTAGCTGTGATTTTCTAAGGCAGGGTTGTCCAACCTCGGTCCTCGAGGGCCACAATCCAGTTGGGCTTTCAGGATTTCCCCAATAAATACACATGAGATCTATTTGCATTCACTGCCTCCATTGTATGCAAATAGACCTCATGCATATTCATTGGGGAAATCCTGAAAACCCAACCTGGCGAGAGCCGAGGTTGGACATCCCTGTAAGGGAAAACTTCGTGCCTGCAACACAGCAGAACCAGAACTGATCTTCGATCAGCTTGAGGTGGGTTGACAACCCTGGCTGACCTCCATTTGTGAAGTACCCACAGTTTTAGATATACTGCCATGTCTGGGTTATTTCTTCAAGTGTTTTAAGTGGGCAACTCACGTAGAGTGAGGACTAGCATAGTGGTTACAACAGCAGACTAAGAACCAGAGAAGCAAGGGTTCAAATCCTACATCTCCCACTGATGCTTCTTGAGTTCTTAGGCAAGACACCACTACCTCCACTGCTCAGGTACAAAGTCAGGAGCCTGTTTGTTAACATTTTCACCTGTTTTGTGTCTATGATGAAATGCGCCAATTAATATTCGGCTCACGGCAGTAAGTGTTTTTTAAAACACTGACTACCATGGGCAGAATTAGCAACATGTGCAGGCCCCAGCATTGAATATCTGGGGATAATTCAGTCTGTGCTAGCCCCTGGTTTGTATGCAGGTTCCAGCCAATATCCAGTTGAATATTGGCTGGGACCCACATAAAGGTATCTGGCCAGGTTCCAAACTCTCCCCCCTCCCCTAAGTGGAGGAGTAGCCTAGTGGTTAGTGCAGTAGACTTTGATCTTGGGGAACTGGGTTTGATTCCCACTGCAGCTCCTTGTGACTCTGGGCAAGTCACTTAACCCTCCATTGCCCCTGGTACAAAATAAGTATTTGTATATACTATGTAAAAAAAACTTCAGAAAGGTGGTATATCAAGTCTCATTCCCCTTCCCTCCTCCCCCCCCCCCAAGTTTTTGATCCCCCTCCCACAAACATCCACAAAGTTCCTTCCCCCCCTCCAAAAAAAAGATTCACAGCACCCCCTATCCCCAGGTTCAATGATGCTGAATATGATGGCCAGCCAGCTGAGCAAGATTTAAGCAGACAGGAGACTCTCCTGCCCACTTAAATTGCTTTGAATATCAACTGGACAGTCCTTTAATATAAACTGTTCTGTACTGGATTGCCACTAATTGAATCTAATCTAAATCCAGAATATGATTTCAGATTCTGAATTTCCATCATTTGAAAACCCCAATGCACAATTTTATCCAATGTGGTTGAAAAAGAGTAGAATTTTCAGAGTCCATTTTCCCCATGATCCCTTGAAATTAAAAACAGAGCTTTTGAGACTCTTCCTGTTGCATGGATTTTTTCCCCCCTGGTTCCTCGGAACGTACAGATAAGGAGACTGAATATTCTTATGTGTATCTCGTTATGGGTTGCTGTTACCAGATGAGGATCTGCTTTGTCAGCACAAGTTGTATAGGTGATTTAAAAAAAAAATCAAAGTCTGAATATTGGGAAAAAAGCCTGAAAATAAAGTACAAATGAACCAAAAATGCATTAGAGAGGGCCAATTTCAAATTCATGTACACTGGTAAACAGTGATTTACATGTATTTGCCATCTGAGAATGTCTTTCCCTTAGTATAGCTGAAACCCGCATACATGGAGGGCGTTAAAAGGATGTGTTCCTGGGAACACTGAGGGCCCGATGCATAAAAACTCGCTAACAGCAAGAAGATTGCATGCAAATGACTTGCACGGATCCCCCTTTGTGCATCGCTCGCTGTTTGTGAGTCCAAGCTGTCAAATGGATTTGACACTGCTATCAAATCCATTTGACTGCTCTGATGCATCGGACCTCCCCAACCCTACAGTTTTTTTTTAATTAGGACCCTGACACCCCCCCCCCCCATCCTCAAGGCCCTCCCTGTGACCTCCAAATCTTTTTTTTGTAAATTCCCTGATGGTCCAGTGACCCAGACCCCTTCCCCTGTGCATGCACACACTGACCTCCTGGTCCCGACCCCGATCTGCACCTCTCTGTGTACCTTTACAAAGTGGAGGCAGGAGGGCAGGAGCAAGAGCTCTTTTCTCATGCCTCGGGCCCACCCGGAACACAATGGTGGCACCCAGGCCCTGCTCAGTGCATTCTCAGATGCACTGGATGGGGCTCAGCTCAACATATGGAGTTTTTTCCTTATATGGTGCTTAGCCCTGCCCAGTACATCCCAGAATGCAGTGGCTGGGCACCGCCATTGTGTTCCAGGCAGGCCCAAGGCAGGATGGTGAAGCTGTTGCTCCTGCCATCCTGCCTCCACCTCCATGGAGGGGTGTGGATTGGGACCGGGAGAGGAGGTGTGCACTTGTGGAGGAAAGGAATCCAGTTCACTGAACCACCAGGGAATTTGTTTTTAAAGATTTGGGGGGGGGGGGGGGTCATAGGAGCCAACTTTTCAAAATTATTGGGGGTGCTAAGCCCAATGGAAATAACCCCTCCCTAGACACATACAAGGAATTTTCTCAATATTGGGGGTGCTCAAGCACCAACAGCACCCACAGACTCGGCTCCTATGGGGGGGGGGTCACTGGGAAGGCCACAGGAAGGGGGGTCAGGGCCAACTGGACCACCAGGTAAATTTAAAAAAAGATTCATGGGGGTGTCAGGGTCCATTGGACCACCAAGGAATTTTTTTAAAAATTGGGGGGGGGGCACAGGGAGGTGAGAAATAGGAAGCTCAATCAGGCAGTCTTTACAGCTGCCTGCTTGTGCTTCTAAAGTGGAGGAGTAGCCTAGTGGTTAGTGCAGTGGATTTTGATCCTGGGGAACTGAGTTCAATTCCCACTGCAGCTCCTTGTGACTCTGTGCAAGTCACTTAACCCTCAATTGCCCCTGTTACAAAATAAGTACCTGTGAGGCAGCCATGGCATAATTATATATATAAGAAATCATATTAAGGGTTAATTCTGTTAAAATCTGGGGTTTAAAAGTGGTGTTTGAATTCTAGCTTTTATTTTGCAAGCAGAATGAAGGAATGCCAGATGGTTCATATTATTTGAAAGTCTTGCCGGGCTGGGTCAGAAAGGTCAGAAAGACCCTTGTGAGGGATGGATTGCTAAATGCTGGCACAGCTGTAAACTATTATGAATGAACAAAGGAATGAGCCAGACATGCTGAAGTTTAAAAGGCTGAAATACTATTTCAGAAGTTCTTGATATGTAGATTTTGTTATAAGGAAATAGTTAGATTCTAAATAATTCTAGATATTCCTGATGTTTAGATATGTCTTATAAGAATGCTTACTTTAGAATATGTTGTATTCTGTGTAAATTAATAATTCTGTGTAGGATGTTTGTTCAACTCTGTGTTACTTTTAAAATGATCCTTTGTCTGCTGTTTAAGGCTGCAGTGAGGAGATCAACATGTGTTTTGAATTAACTATGGTCTTAGCTAGTTCTGTGTATGGAGCTGATAGGTGAAAAAGGTCAGGACTAGTCAGCTCTCTTCTCCTTGATTAATTATAGGTAAAATGCAGAAATGGTCTTGGAAGCAATAGCCTGATATGTATGCTATTAAGTAAGACTGACTTTTGACCTCTTTAATGAATGCCAGAGTTTAGTTAATAGGTAGTATGAAGCTGATTAGGAATATGAGAATAACCAATGTTAGATGGGGCCTCTTAGTCTCTAAGGGAATCCAGTTTAAGCTATAGATGAGACATCAATCATAATGAGAAATGTAAGAGACTGGAGACCAAATGTCTGGCATGAGGGGCCCCAGGTCACAGGTCAGTTTAGGATGTCTGGAACCTATGTAACTGATATTTCAAAAGTAATGATTGGTTGAGGCAAGGTAGCCAATCAGTTTCTTAACCAATTGGGAGTAAAGGGGGCTAGGCTAGGAGGAGGGCTTAGGACCCTATTTAAGTGGGAGCAGAAGCAGTTTACGTCAGAAGGAGCTCAGAAGAAAGAGAAGGTCAGAAGGAGCTCAGAAGAAAGAGAAGGACAGAAGGAGCTCAGAAGAAAGAGAAGGACAGAAGGAACAGACAGAAGAAGGAGAAGACAGCATAAGAAGAGAAGCAGCTGAGACAAAGACACAGAGAGCTGAGAGAAAGACACAAAGAGCTAAGAGAAGAGAAGAGAGCTAGAACTGATGTCCTGCTTTGTTTGCTGGCAAATAAAGAAGATTTCTCTCTCATACTGGTGTGTGCTGTCTGACTCCTGAAGTATCACAAATTCCTATCTCAATTCCTGCAACAATTCTTGGTGGCAGCGGTGGGATGAATCCTGCATTAATCCCAGCACCCAACTGACTGGAGAACATTCGCCGGGTATGTATTCTGTATTTTGTATTGTAATCCTAGCTAGGAAATTGTAAAACCAGCCCCTCAAGAAAATTGAGGAAGGAGAATCTGATCAATTCTCAGCAAAGGCCCTAGTACCTTCTAGTCGCGGGGACTAGAAGCGAAAACGCTTGAGCTTATCTGTATTTGAGAAATCTGAAATTGTTGGGTGGGATTTTCTGTATGGAATGTGTGATGCGTGAATGCTAACTGAGTGCGGACTTCTTATAGCTGCATTTCCAATTAACGCGAGTTCAATTGGTCAGCAACGGAAGGAAGCGATTGTTGTCTGTCTACCTAGTGTCTCGAGAGTGCGGACCCCTTACTGCACTCTCAAAAATTCCCTCCCTTTTTGTGTGTTGTAACTGTAAGCATTATGGGTGGGACATCATCTAGACAAATTGTTACCCCCCTAGATTGTATGCTTAGAAATTTCAAAAAAGGCTTTTTAATTAATGACTATGGACAGACTTTAAGCTCAAGTACTTTAAGAACCTTGTGTGAAGTTGAGTGGCCATCTATGGGAGTGGGGTGGCCCCCTAGTGGCAGCTTAGATATTGAAGTAATCCGGAAGGTCTATAGCATAGTAGTAGGAGAATCAGAATATTCTGAACAACTCCCCTATATAGATTCCTGGGACAGCCTTGTGACTGACCCTCCCTCGTGGTTGAAAACTTATATGGGATCCCCAGTAAAATTCATGTTAGGCCGTGTTCAAAGAAAGATTAGAAAATCTAAACTAGAAGAGGGAAAGAGCCCCAGGAAGCTTACCACCCAATCGGTGGCTTCCGCCCCTACCCTGTCTGAGAAACCCATACTCTCTGATGATCCCTCAGATCTTGAGCCACCACCTTATGGCCCATTGTTGGGGTTCCGTGCCACCCCTAGAGATCCACGCCGCCCAGCCCAAGCCTCTCCAGCACAGGCTTCTCCGGATAGTTCTTCCCCTCCTGTGCCAAACCTGCCACATCCTAGGTTGGACTTTTCACCTGGCCTCTACCCTTCTGTGCCACATCCTCCCCTGTTAACCTCCGAAGACCCACTTTGGGCTCCACTCCCTGACTCCTCAACTCCTGACAGCCCAGCCTCTCCCTCTAGTACCCCTACCCACTCATTAGGGGCCCGGTATCCCTTTCAATGGACTGACTCACCTGTGATCACCTCTCAGTCTATGAGTACCCCTCCCCATCCCGCAGGGGTTCAACACACCTCCACTGAATGGGTTAGACCTGCTGCAATCACCTTTGAGCATGATAGGAGGGTAGCTCCTAGCTCTACCTCAGGTTCCATTCCCACTTCCTCGAGAGTTCTGCCACTTCGTCAGGTAACTACCACTCGACCGGATCCTAATAATCAGGGTCAGGTTATACAGGCACAGGCCTATCAATATGTACCCTTCACAACCACCGATCTCCTGAATTGGAAGACGCATTATCCCTCTTATACTGAAAAGCCTCAGGCAGTGGTGGACCTAGTGACTAGCATTATGGCCACCCATAACCCAACCTGGACTGATTGTCAACAACTTCTCTTGACCCTCTTCACAACTGAGGAGAGGCGGAAGATTTTGCAAAATGCTGAGGCCATCACGCGAGAGCGTGTCCCCGGGGGAACACAGGACCCAGAGGGATGGGTTAGAGCTCGGTTTCCTCGCGCAGCTCCAGATTGGGATCCAAATGATGGGCAGCACTATGAACTGTTGTCTGGCTATTGCCGGGACTTACTGGAAGGTATGAGGAAAGGCATAAAGAGGCCCATTAATCTGGCAAAGGTCTCTGAAATTCTCCAAGGGGCAACTGAATCCCCTGGGGCCTTTCTAGAGCGACTAATTGAAGCCTACAGAACATACACCCCATTTGACCCTGAAGCCCAAGAAAACCAGAGAATGGTGAATAGCGCATTGGTGGCCCAGAGTATGCCAGATATCCGGAAGAAGTTGCAGCGTCAGGAGGGATTCGCAGGGATGAATACCACCCAGCTAATTGAGATCGCAACCAAGGTTTTCATTAATAGAGATCAGGAGGTGCGCCGAGAGGCTGACCGGAAGATGCAGAAGAAGGCCGACCTTTTAGCGGCAGCCATTACTAATTCCACCCTTAACCGAGGTCGACCTCTAGCTAATGGGAAGCCAAAGTGGGACCCCGGACCACCAGCCAGGCCCCGAGATTCCTTCAATCAATCCCGGCCAAGGGGGGAGAATCCCAGACCAAGATTGGAGAGGGATCAGTGTGCCTATTGTAAGGAAAGAGGGCACTGGAAAGATGAATGCCCCCAGAGGCGCCAGGGACTGAGAAGGGGACCAGGAGATCGAGGAAGCCGAGGCCGAGTTCGAGAGGGAAGATATGAGCCTCCTGAATCTGACATCATCGGGATAGCCGAGATGGCAGAATGGGACGAATAGGACAGACCGGGTTCCTATAAACTGGGCTCCCAGGAACCTATGGTCAAGCTAACTATAGGGAGCCGCTCAATTCCATTTATGATTGATACAGGAGCTGAACATTCTGTTGTGACGGAGCGATTAGCGCCTGTGTCTGGAAAAACTGTCCGAGTGGTGGGAGCCACGGGGGTGCAGAACCGGAGGCCCTTCCTGACAACCCGTAGATGCCAATTAGGCTCACACATAGTCACTCATGAATTCCTGTATATGCCAGACTGTCCAATCCCTTTGTTAGGTCGAGACCTGCTGTCCAAGCTTAGGGCCCAAATTTCTTTTGACTCTGATGGCCAGACTTCAGTCTCCTTTCGGCCCCCAGCATCCAGCCCTAAGGGTATATTGAGTTTCTGCTGCCCTCTTGAAGAAGAATGGCGGCTGCATCAGTCACATAGCCAAGTTGACCTACCCCTGGCAGACAGCTTTCAGGTCAGTGGGGTATGGGCAGAAGATAATCCCCCAGGGTTGGCCCGAAATATTCCTCCTGTACATGTAGACTTACTTCCAAGTGCCCGGCCAATCCATCTTCGCCAATACCCAATTCCCAGAAAGGCTCTGGAAGGGATTCAAGCACATCTGAATCGTCTGTTATCCCATGGAATTATTCGACCTTGCCAGTCTCCATGGAATACGCCACTATTGCCAGTTCAGAAGCCAGGGACTGAGGACTACCGGCCAGTCCAAGACTTACGAGTGGTCAACAAATCCACTATCTCATTACACCCTGTAGTGCCTAATCCATATGTCCTGCTAGGATTGATACCTTCTGGAGCTACCCATTTCACGACACTAGACCTAAAAGATGCCTTCTTTTGTATTCGGGTGGCCCCAGCCAGTCAATTGCTTTTTGCCTTTCAATGGGAAAACCCAGTAACAGGAAGGAAGCTTCAGTATACATGGACCCGCCTGCCACAGGGGTTCAAGAATTCCCCCACTATTTTTGGGACAGCCCTAGGGCAAGACCTTAAGACTTTTAAATCTGAGCCTTCCAGGCGAGTTTTACTCCAGTATGTAGATGACCTCCTGATTGCAGCAGTGACTCAGGAAGAGTGTTTTGAGGCTACTAGAGAATTGCTGGAGCTACTCTTGGATGCAGGCTATAAGGTCTCACGCTCAAAGGCCCAACTCTGTCAGTCAGAAGTGAAGTATCTGGGTTTTTGCATTTCCCAGGGAAGTCAGAGACTGGATGCTAGTAGGAAGCAAGCGGTAGCTGCAATCCCCCAACCCAAGTCCAGAAGAGAAGTTAGGGAATTTCTGGGAGCAGCTGGATTCTGCAGAATTTGGATTCCAAATTTTGCATTGATGGCGAAACCCCTTTACCAAGCCACAAAGGGGGGTGAAAAGGAACCATTTGAATGGGGACCTACTGCTCAACAATCCTTCATTGCCATAAAGAAAGCCCTACTCCAAGCCCCTGCGTTAGGCCTTCCTGATGTGGAGAAACCTTTCTCATTGTATGTCCACGAGCGACAGGGGGTTGCTCTGGGTGTGCTGACCCAGATGATGGGATCCTGGCAGAGGCCTGTTGCATACCTGTCTAAACAGCTGGATGGAGTGGCTAAAGGATGGCCAGCCTGCATGAGGGCCATTGCAGCAACAGCCTTACTGGTCCAGGAAGCTGATAAGTTGACCTTGGGGCAAGAACTGGTTGTTAAAGTCCCCCACGCAGTTCTCACCCTCATGGAGTATAAGGGCAACCACTGGTTTACAAATAACCGCATGGTTAAGTACCAAGCCAGCTTGTGTGAGAATCCACGGATACACCTGGAAACAGTGGCTACATTCAATCCTGCTACTCTTTTGCCAGCATCTGAGGGACCACCGGATCATGACTGTATCCAAACTATGGATGAAGTGTACTCCAGTCGACCAGATCTTAAAGATGTTCCGTGGAGGGACCCAGATGTAATTTATTTCACAGATGGAAGCAGTTATGTGGAGAACTCCAAGCGATTGGCAGGCTATGCTGTGGTGACAGAGGACAAGGTGATAGAAGCAAGAGCCCTGCCCCAAGGAACTTCAGCCCAGAAAGCAGAACTTGTGGCCCTCATACGAGCTCTGGAGCTAGCAGCAGGACTGGTGACTAACATTTATACTGATTCCAAGTATGCTTTCACAACCCTACATGCTCATGGAGCTTTGTATAAGGAAAAGGGACTCATAAATGCTGCAGGCCAACCTGTTAAGTATGGACCTGAAATACTTCAGCTGCTAGAGGCTGTGTGGGCCCCTAAGAAGGTAGCTGTCATTCATTGCAGGGGACACCAAAGAATAGATACTCCAGTGGCCCGAGGGAACCGCCATGCTGATCGGGTGGCCAAGGAAGCTGCTCGAGGACCCCCAGCAAGTACTGTGACCCCCCTGTTCCAAATTCGACTGCAAGAATGGACACCTATATATACCCAAGTGGAAGAGAAATGGGCTCAAGAAGAAGGTGCAGTAAGGAGACCTGATGGCTGGTTACATCTCCCTGATACCAGAGTTCTGGTGCCACGCCACCTAGCTTGGCCTGTAGTGTCTCAAGCTCATGACCTATCACACTTAGGGAAAACAGCACTAGCCCGCCTACTCAGTCGAGTAGTGGTGCTGGAAGGATTGGATAGTCTGGTTGCCACTGCCTCTGCCCGATGTACTCTCTGTGCCCAGAATAATGCTCGTCAGGGACCCCGTATTCCACCAGGAGTTCAGTCTAGAGGTCTAACACCCTTTGAGTCCCTAGTTATAGACTTCACAGAAATGCCCAGGAGTGGTAGGTTCCGATACCTCTTAGTCATGGTCTGTACCTTTTCTGGGTGGGTGGAAGCATATCCTACAGTCACTGAGAAAGCCACAGAAGTAGCTCGAGCTCTCCTTAGGGATGTCATCCCCAGGTATGGACTGCCCCTTGCCATAGGTTCAGATAATGGTCCCGCCTTTGTTGAAGCTACACTTCAGGCCCTGTCCCGCGCATTGCGCATTACCTGGAAATTGCATTGTGCCTATCGTCCCCAGAGTTCAGGGCAGGTTGAGCGAGCAAATAGAACCTTGAAAAATAGCCTAGCAAAGATTTGTCAGGAAACCCAATTGAAATGGCCACAGGCATTGCCACTAGCCCTCTTCCGCCTCCGATGCACCCCAACTAAAGGAACAGCCCTCTCTCCCTTTGAAATTGTGTATGGGAAGCCCCCAGCCATTTTACAGGGAATTAAGGGAGACATAGGGATTTTAGGGTCTGCCCAGGTGCAGGAGCAGGTAGCCCTCTTGGGGAAGATAATTTCTGAGCTTCAGTCTTATGTGAGAGAAATAAACCCTGTCCCCTTCCAGGCTCAGGTACATTCCTTCCTGCCAGGGGATAGAGTTTGGGTGAAAGACTGGAAGCTCCAGCCTCTGGGGCCCCGATGGAAAGGACCTTTTACTGTTTTGCTTTCTACCCCTGCAGCTGTGAAGGTCGCAGGGATAACTCCATGGGTCCATTGGTCTCGAATTAAGTCTGCTGACCAGACTGAGCCCAGCACGGATCAGACGGAGCCTAGACAGTGGAGAGCAGAAAGAGATCCAGCGGAGCCATTGAAGTTGCGCCTGACCCGAACCAAAGAATCTACTAGCTGAAAAGAAGGGTCAACTGCATACTGCAGGAGCGGCTGAACTTCGGCTTCATACTGAGACTCTTTCTTGCCGGATTCTGGCTTTCTTGGAATTTGAGAGCTTGATCCTTGTCAGTTGAGGGTCTATCCCAACTGGTATAAGAACTCAAAGACTGAGAACACTATATTAGAGTAATCTGTGATTAGCACAGACTGTTGAAATATTATTGCTTAATTAGTTTGCTGTATTTGTTTTAGATTAGGAAGAAAGAAAATGTTAGTAGTTTGGATGCTTTTGTTGTTTTCTACTCCTTGCCTCCTTGTTCCTAATACCCCAACTCGCTCCAATCTTTGGTTACACTCAGTCCAGGAACTAATTAGCCAGGCAAAGATTACTTCCCCTTGTATTGTGTGTTCCCGATTTTCTCCTTATACTACAGATGTCCCAGCTGTTCCTGTCCCTGTGCAACTCCCAGCTCTTATACCTCCCTACTTTTCGAGTTCAGGCCCTTGGAGCCAGGATTATACTTGGTGGTCCTTTTATAATGCTACTTCCCCCTCTGACTCTTCTCTAAGGCCAGTTTTTACGTCTCCCTATCCAGCTTCTGGAGTGTTTTGTTTAACAAGAAGCATCTCAACTGTTCTTCCCATTCCCTGTAACTATACTAATGTTCTCCCAGAGAAGGAGGAACCTGTGTGGGTAGTTTCTCCAGGTACTCCTATGTGCCCTATTACCATACCTGTAGATTATGACCAAGGTGATTATCTGGCTCCTAACTATACTACTGAGAAGACTATAGTGTCCCATCCTATTTTCTACTTTCATAAGTCCCCGGGGGATGAAGGGGTTGCATCATATGAGCGGTCTGTTACAATTGGAGATTGGCACCTATGGTGTACAAAGTCTCCATTTCTTCTTCGTTCCCCCTGGGATAGGGGCTCGCATTATGGGCATCCTAATCTCCATCCTGTGCCTACATTTATTGGGAACTTTCGTCGCCCTCTCCTTGGTCATTACTGGCTCTGTGATAATGTCCTCCACATGATTCTTCCCTCCACATATGATTTTTGTGTATTGGTAACCTTGAATTATTTTCCTAAAGTCATTCCTCTTAAGCCACTATCCCCGCACCGCTCTAAGCGAGAGGCTTTGTCCTTACCCTCCTCCGTTGCCACAGAGGATGAGGCGATTGAATTAGCCCTCCAGTATATTAATTCTACTTATCCTCTGACTAAAAAGAGACTTGTAGCCCTTTCTGCCACGGCCTGGATTCCAATTGGAGGCCCGGTAGCGGGTATTACTGAACTAGGTATGGCTACCCGGAGACTTCAATCCCTACTCCATGTTTTAGTTCATGAGCTGAACGTGGTAGTCAATGCATTGCAGGATCAAATTAATGAATTAAGTATAGTTTCTAGATATAACCGTATGGGCCTTGACTATCTCTTTGCAGCTCAGGGTGGCCTCTGCACAGTGTTAAATTCTTCAGAGTGCTGTACTATTGTCATAAATAGGACGCATGTAGTTAGGCATGCCATGGATAAAGTCCTACAGTTGGCCAGCCTTAATGTGGAGGATTACCGAGGAGGATTAGACCTTACCTCCTGGTGGTGGTCATTGACCTCCTGGATACGTCCCTTGTTCATTTCCCTAATAGTCTTAGTTTTAGCAGGGTTTTTGTTTTGTTTCCTGGCCTCATGTGCTTCGGCAGTATGCCGTCAGACCTTAACAAGTAGGGTAATGGTGATTCACAAGTCTATTCCTAATTAGGATCACTATAATCTCCAGAGTTTGAGTTGTGAGACTTATCTCTGCATAAGCTGATTTTAGTCTCAAAGGGGGGAATGAGGCAGCCATGGCATAATTATATATATAAGAAATCATATTAAGGGTTAATTCTGTTAAAATCTGGGGTTTAAAAGTGGTGTTTGAATTCTAGCTTTTATTTTGCAAGCAGAATGAAGGAATGCCAGATGGTTCATATTATTTGAAAGTCTTGCCGGGCTGGGTCAGAAAGGTCAGAAAGACCCTTGTGAGGGATGGATTGCTAAATGCTGGCACAGCTGTAAACTATTATGAATGAACAAAGGAATGAGCCAGACATGCTGAAGTTTAAAAGGCTGAAATACTATTTCAGAAGTTCTTGATATGTAGATTTTGTTATAAGGAAATAGTTAGATTCTAAATAATTCTAGATATTCCTGATGTTTAGATATGTCTTATAAGAATGCTTACTTT
This sequence comes from Microcaecilia unicolor, assembly GCF_901765095.1. Lineage (NCBI taxonomy): Eukaryota > Metazoa > Chordata > Amphibia > Gymnophiona > Siphonopidae > Microcaecilia > Microcaecilia unicolor. The sequence goes on from NC_044031.1 coordinate 622,113,801, forward strand.
AGAATATGTTGTATTCTGTGTAAATTAATAATTCTGTGTAGGATGTTTGTTCAACTCTGTGTTACTTTTAAAATGATCCTTTGTCTGCTGTTTAAGGCTGCAGTGAGGAGATCAACATGTGTTTTGAATTAACTATGGTCTTAGCTAGTTCTGTGTATGGAGCTGATAGGTGAAAAAGGTCAGGACTAGTCAGCTCTCTTCTCCTTGATTAATTATAGGTAAAATGCAGAAATGGTCTTGGAAGCAATAGCCTGATATGTATGCTATTAAGTAAGACTGACTTTTGACCTCTTTAATGAATGCCAGAGTTTAGTTAATAGGTAGTATGAAGCTGATTAGGAATATGAGAATAACCAATGTTAGATGGGGCCTCTTAGTCTCTAAGGGAATCCAGTTTAAGCTATAGATGAGACATCAATCATAATGAGAAATGTAAGAGACTGGAGACCAAATGTCTGGCATGAGGGGCCCCAGGTCACAGGTCAGTTTAGGATGTCTGGAACCTATGTAACTGATATTTCAAAAGTAATGATTGGTTGAGGCAAGGTAGCCAATCAGTTTCTTAACCAATTGGGAGTAAAGGGGGCTAGGCTAGGAGGAGGGCTTAGGACCCTATTTAAGTGGGAGCAGAAGCAGTTTACGTCAGAAGGAGCTCAGAAGAAAGAGAAGGTCAGAAGGAGCTCAGAAGAAAGAGAAGGACAGAAGGAGCTCAGAAGAAAGAGAAGGACAGAAGGAACAGACAGAAGAAGGAGAAGACAGCATAAGAAGAGAAGCAGCTGAGACAAAGACACAGAGAGCTGAGAGAAAGACACAAAGAGCTAAGAGAAGAGAAGAGAGCTAGAACTGATGTCCTGCTTTGTTTGCTGGCAAATAAAGAAGATTTCTCTCTCATACTGGTGTGTGCTGTCTGACTCCTGAAGTATCACAAATTCCTATCTCAATTCCTGCAACACCTGAATATATGTAAACCACTTTGAATGTAGTTGCAAAAACCTCAGAAAGGCAGTATATCAAGTCCCATTTCCCTTTCCCCCTTTCCCTTCTCTCCTCTCTGACAGCTCCAGAGCAGCTGTAAAATTTGTTCATTAACTTACCTGCTCTGGAGCTGTGCATCCCCCAGAATACACATTAGAATACTAATGAGCTCGTTGTAATTGTATGGGGTTCTCAGTGGCTGCTAATGGCACATGTTAGAGCCACAGAAAACCCCTATTGCTTGCTATAGACTGGCTAGAACTAGTCTAAAGCAAACATTAATAGCACTTTAAGCTTTGTGCATCTGGCCCAGAGTGGAATCAGAAAATAACTCACATGGGGGGGGGGGGGGGTAGTAAGTAAGGTGTGGTAAGATACAATTGTATCTCTGTAAAATGTTGTATCCATATTTTATATTATTTCTGATACACCTTATTCCCATTTATTGTAAGCCGCACTGAGCCTGCTATCGAGTGGGAAAGAGCGGGATATAAATGCTACAAATAAATAAATAAATAAGGTGTGGTAAGATGGGCTTTTACCACATCTTAATTCCTATGGGAGTGACTGACCTGCAGTATCTTGGTACCACAGATTAATCGCTTCCCTGGTATATGAATAACGCAGCTCGCAATCAACCTCATAACCTGCGCAATTCATATTGCCCAGCAGCATCGGGCCGCAAAGTGCTTTCTGTTCTCCCAGTCAATATCTTAAAGGGGCTGTGTATTAGTTAACTTCCCTACCCCACCTCATTATCTGTCCCTTCCAAAGGGACCTCCTCTCCTCCACCCCTCCTGTAGGACCTCTGCCCCAGGCCTATCTTTCCTAATTCTTGAGGTGTAGTGGGGACAGGAGTGCTGGGTACAAAATGGTGCTGTCGAGGTGCAAAAAAATGTGTAATGGCTATAACGCACCTTAATAACTACCCAAATAGGCTGGGTTTTCAAATCTGAGCCTGTTATTTTCATAAAAATTCTACCCACAGAAAAAGACAGGTGCAAACGTCTGTGGATTTAAAGTATTCATGGTCTTCCACCAAGGCAGAGAGCTTGAAACTGCCCCTGTCTCATTGTTATACAGGTGCAGCTGTTTCCTATAATATGGTGTAATGGGTTTGGAAGCATAGAGCCCAGACGTTCATGGTGAAGGTGAAGCAGTACATAGTCTAAGCTTCTTGAGTATTATATGCTAGTATTGAGGCTTAGCTATAAGTATGTTCAATGACCTCGCTCTCTCTCTCTCTCTCTCTCTCTCTCTCTCTCTCTCTCTCTCTCTCTCTCTGTCCCCCTTCTCCACAGAGCTTCCTGTACCTGATGAACTGAGGAGCCCCCTCAAGATCCAGCGTGAGCAGAATCGTGACTTACATTTCTTCCCACCTGAGTATGGATGTAAGTTCCCTCTCTTGGTCTGGAGAGGAAGGTCAGATTTTGGAGGGATTGGGAGAAGAAAGTCAGGTTCTGTAAGGCTCTAGAGCAGGCTTGTCTAAACTTTGGCCTGCAGGCCAGAATTTGGCCCACCAACTTCATTTTTGTGGCCCACAGAAGCTCAGTGGAAATGGATTCCTTCATCTCCCCCCACCGCAACTGTCTAACCGCAAGCTTGAGCTGCGAGGCACCGAATGTTCGGTTGGTCTCGCGGTATCAAATCTCATGAGATTTGAAATCATGGGACCAACCCGAACTTGTGGCATCAAGCAGCTCAAGCTTGTGGTTAGAAAGAGACACTGCAAGGGAGCAGGGATCCCAACGGAGGAATTTGCACTGAAGCCAAGGTACACAAGTTCCATAAATGATAAATATGTCTGCTGTGCCTCTTCAGATTCCTTTTTAGTGAGATGCTACTACATTTCATATTTTGGTCTTTGTGGGAACTCCTTATGAAAAGAAAAAACAGCAATAATTATATGTCATGCAACTTATTGCTCCACCTGAAGTAGAGTCATTTTCCAATTGTTCTACTATAATTTTTCAGTGGAAAAAAATCTACAAGGAGGGATTCATTACCAGAGACTAGAAGGGGTAACTGCAAATGTGATAGCTACATGGAACAGGTTCCCAGCAGAGTTGTTGAGGGCAAACCCAGTGCTGGAATCCAAAAAGGTATGGGACGGGCACAGAGGACCATCTGTGGTGAGATGAAATTTTAGAAATCAGGTAGGGTCTGCAGTGCAAGAGCGCATAAGGAAAAGGAGAAGACAAGGTGGGCCTGGTGGTTTCCATTTGTTCCTAATTTCTCTGTTTCTGTTTTAATGCTTTTGTGGTGATAAGGTAAAAGAAGGAAAGTCATATTTAATCAAAGTGGGGAAAAAAACCCTATCGAATTGAAAGCTAATCAAGAGAAGAAAAGGTTTTAGGCCTAGTTAAAAGAGCACCCTATTCTGCAGATAAATTATCACCACGTGGGAGGAAGTGACGTCACGGAGCTGAATGGCCGCTTAGACTACTAGCTCCCGAGCTTCCCTACCTTTTTACAGCTTTAAGCGCTATATTATCCTTTGATATTACAACTGCACGACGCCCAGAGGCTTACCCGCGGACCGGGGTGCAAAATGAGTAAGAAAATCTCAGCGATCCCACGGGACAGCGAGCGGGCGGCAGTTCGAAAATCAGCACGGGGTTCATCGCGCCATGCTTCCCCCGGGGCGCGCGAGTCCTCGGGGTCTGACTCTGGCTCTTCACATGCAGAGCGAGGTGAGCGCGCGGCTAAATCTAAGAGCCCACAGGATTTGACAAAGTGCTTAGAGGCAATACGTGCAGAAATTCGCGCTTCAAAAAATGAGATTCTGGAGCACGTGGACGCGCTCAGCGTTGACCTGCGAGAACTTGGAGGCAGAGTGGAAACGCTGGAAGAGCGAGTGGACGAGCAAGCGGACAAGCACGAGGCAATGGAAGTGAGCATGGCTAAATTAACTGCACAAGCCGAAGATCTGCAGTACAAATTGGACGACATTGAGAACCGCGGACGTCGCCAGAATCTTCGATTTCGGGGAGTGCCGGAAAATGGCGACAAGGAAAATGTTCCAGTCATGGTGCGGGCCCTATGTGCGCAACTCATGGGTGACAACTTTGACGCTGAATCGCTGGGAATAGATCGTGCCCACAGAGCTTTGGGTAAACCCAAAGATAACAAGCCGAGAGACATTGTAGTGCGCTTTTCCACCTATGCGGGTAAAGACCAGCTCTGGCAGAAAGCTCGTCAGAATCCTGTTTTACAGTATAAGGATGCCCGAGTTTACATCTTTCAAGACCTCTCTTTGTTTACCTTAAACCAAAGGCGAGCAATGAAGCCAGTACTCAAAATTTTGTTAAAAGAAAAAATTGCATACCGATGGGCCTTCCCCTTTGCGATATGCTTCGACCTTAAAGGGGAGCAACATCGTTGTCGTTCGGTGGGAGCTGCGTGGAAACACCTGCACGAGGCTGGATTAGCCCTTAAGGAATCTTTACCAGTGGCGATGGCTTCCTCTACTAAGAAACGGCTCCAAAAGTGGCAGACAGTGGAAAATGCAGCGAGGAGCCAACCTTGAGACTGGTAGTCTGAACTGGTTTGATAAGAGTTTGATGGCTGTTAACATGCAAAGGGTACTTGACTTTGAAAATTTGAATGTTTTCTTGAGTTGCTTTTGCAACACATATTGAAATGTATGAGAAAGGAGAAGGATAATATAAAGGTGAAAACTAAAGGTAGGAGGGGGGAGGCGGGCGGGGGGTTTGAGGGGTATGAGTTTGGCTCCTGGGTCATTGTTCCTCTGCTATCCCATTCAGTGGCTTAGTGCGCTGTTTGGTGGGGGGTTGACAGGGAGGAGGGGAGGATTGGGAGGGTGGGTTTGGGCAAGTAACGGGGGGAGAGCTAGGGGGGGTGGGGGGGGAGTTCAAGGGAAAAAAGGGGATTGTAGGCAGCTAAACTCTTTTTTATCCAGCGAGTGTTCCATATACAGTGAGGTAGATGGTTGACTTTAAAATTCTCACATATAATATCAAAGGTTTAAACACCCCATTTAAAAGGCATTCCTTATTTAAGGAATTACAACTAATGTGTCCCCAAGTGGTATTCTTACAAGAAACTCATTTTCATAAAAAGCATGAGTACCTGTTGACCTCATTACAGTACCCAAAAATTTTTCATGCTTCTGATATTAAAGGTGTCAAGAAAAGGGGAGTGGCCATTATGTTCCACAAAAATGTACAGATGCAACTTCTGCACTCCAAGAGGGATGCTGAGGGTCGTTTTCTATTCCTGCATGTTATGCTGGACAGTAAGGAATATACGCTGGCAAGTGTTTATGCTCCAAATGAGCGGCAGGAGCGATTTTTCTCGCACCTTCAGAAGGAGTTGCAGAAATTTGCTCGGGGCATGGTGATAGTGGCGGGAGATTTTAATGCTACTATGCAACCTAGGTTGGATAAGACCGCTGCACCATCCTCCAATGATTATAGAATTTCTAAAGCTTTGGGGAACTTTGTAGAGACTATGGGACTTTACGATGTATGGAGACTAGACCACTCGGGGACAAGGGACTATACATTTCATTCACATGTGCACTTCTCCCACTCCCGACTGGATTATGTTTTTTTGGATAAGGGTTTGTCAGAAGGGGGAGGGGGATCATTCATAGGACACACTACCATTTCAGACCATGCCCCTGTTTGGGCAATAATTCCTTCATTGAAGGAAGAGATGCGAGATAGAAGGTGGACTTTTAACAACTGTCTACTACAGGACCCAGAAATTGTAACTAATTTTCGCTCTGTGTTGAAGGAGTACTTTGATCTCAACTTGGATTCAGGGCCAGCTTTGGGTATAGTGTGGGATGCATTTAAAGCTGTATCTAGAGGTTACTTTATTAAATGTGCCAGCCAGCGCTCTAGAACCCATAAAGTGAGATTAGCTCAGTGTATGGAGCGGTTAGGTGCGCTGGAGGACAGGTATAGGGCCTATGGCTCAGTAGCTGACTTCCGCAAACTGCAAGCAATACGACTGGAGCTGGCAGCCTTACACGATGAGAGCTTGCAGTTTGTTAATGCACGTCTGCGACAAGTTCATTACGAATTTACAAATAAACCAGGCAGGATGCTGGCCACTAAGTTAAGAAAGATGAGGGCAGACAGACATATCTTGAGAATGAAAGACGATAGGGGTACCATGTTGCACACCTCAGACAAGATTAGGGAGCGTTTTGCTCTTTTTTATGAGAATCTCTATAAGGAGGATGCTGCTGTACAGACTGAAGCCATTGACCAATATTTGGCAGATCTGGGTATGTCGGTGTTAACTGACTCACAGAAGAGAGAGTTGGAGGCTCCGGTGACAGTGAAGGAGGTAACTCGAGTTATTAAAGCGCTGCCGACGGGGAAGGCACCGGGATTAGACGGATTTACCAATGAGTTTTTTAAGCTTTTTGGGGGGGAATTGGCGCCCTATTTGATGTTGGTTATTAATGCGGTGCGAGATGGTGCGCCATTCCCGAAGTCAATGATGGAGGCGTGGGTGGCGGTGATACCAAAGCCAGATAAAGATATTACTGAGTGTGCCTCATATCGCCCCATTTCGATTCTTAATACAGACGTAAAAATCTTGGCAAAGGTGTTGGCAAACCGCTTGGGTGATATGTTGCCTAGCTTGGTGCACCCTGATCAAGTTGGTTTCGTAGCAAATAGACAGGCCTTGGACAACATCCGTAGAACGTTGGACCTACTCTTTGCAGCTCGGTCGAGGGCCTTGCCAGTGGTATTACTGGGGTTGGATGCGGAGAAGGCCTTCGACCGAGTTCACTGGGGATATCTGGATAAAGTATTGAACAGAGTGGGAATTGGCCCCTATTTCAGAACTTGGATTCAAGCATTATATACCTCGCCACAGGCCTGTGTACGAGTAAATGGTGGTAACTCGGAGATGTTTGGCCTAGGCCGAGGCACTCGCCAGGGATGTCCTCTGTCGCCTCTGCTGTTTGCGCTGGTGATGGAGCCCTTGGCGGTTGCTATTCGGGAGAACGTTGATATTACTGGAGTGAGGGTGAGGGCTAAGGAATATAAGATTGCTTTATTTGCGGACGACGTGCTCTTATCATTAACTAATCCGATAATTTCCCTTCCAAATTTAATGAAAGAGATAGGGGCCTATTCCAGGATATCTGGCTATAAACTCAACGCGAGTAAGTCTGTTGGGCTGGCTGTGGGGATATCGCTGGAGCGATTGGAGGCGTTGAGGGCCTCCTTTGCCTTTAAGTGGACAGACCGGGACATTAGATACCTGGGGGTACAGATCCCAGGGAACCTAGCAGATCTATTTGCAGTAAACTACCCGGCTCTTCAGAAAGAGGTCCTGAGGGATTTAGAAAGGTGGAATTTGATGGATCTTTCCTGGTTAGGGCGAATAGCAGCACTTAAAATGAACATTTTGCCCCGTTTGCTGTACTTATTTCAGGTACTGCCGTTGCGTGTCCCCAGGGCATTCATATCTAAGCTTCAGGATAGCCTGATCCGTTTTGTCTGGCACCAGAAACGACCACGTTTGCCAAGAGCCTTCCTGTATAAACGTAAGCGAGATGGAGGTCTTGGAGTGCCCAATCTGTATTGGTACTACTGTGCTGCGCAGGCTAGATCGGCTGTGGAGTGGTTCCGAAGGGCAGATCATAAACTGTGGGTCCATCTTGAACAAGATCTAATAGGTACACGTAGGCTGGGGCACTTGATGTGGCTTCCGGGTAAATATAGGGGACAAGTTGACCGGTTTCCGCCTATGATGCAGGCTACATTTTATTACTGGGACCGAATGTTCCGGGAGCGCCGGCCTCCAGTATCTGGACTGGCCCCGATCGTTGACAATCCCCTGTTTGGTCCGGGAATGGGGAACACAGTTTTCCGTAAGTGGGCTGCTTCGGGAGTGGAAATGTTGGGGCAACTACATGTAGGAGAACAATTAGTGCCCTTTGAGATGTTGATGGCGGATTATCGGCTTCAAACCAGTGATAAATTTGCTTATGGGCAATTGATACATTTTCTGAAAGAGCCTGCTTATGTGGAGTGCCGGAGGCGAGAGGTTCATCCTTTAGAGGAAGTGTGTGTGGACTCTCGCAGTACACGTGGACTGATAACTTATCTATACGGTTACTTGGGGACGCATCTAAAACCCTCCCACTTACATCGTAGACGATGGGAACAGGAGTTGAATTTTACATTACCGGATGCGGATTGGTTGCAATTGGAGAAGTGCATCTTAAAATCCTCTATAGCAGTGGCTGTTAAGGAGAACTCGCTTAAGGTATTCTATAGGTGGTATCTTACTCCGGTACGTTTGCACCACATGTTCCCTAGAGTAACTGCGAGTTGCTGGAGAAATTGTGGAGGAGTTGGGACGATGGGCCACATTTGGTGGTCCTGTCCTAAAGCTACGGCTTACTGGAAGGGAGTTCGATCTCGCCTTCAGATCTGGCTGGGCAGATCTGTGCAGTGGCATCCCTTAATTTTCTTGCTGGGCCAGAGACCCATGGGCTTAACGGGTAACCAATGGTTTATGATGAGAGGGTCCTTGCAGGCAGCTCGTATAAACCTGGCAAGAAGTTGGAAATCCCCGCTAGTACCCTCATTGGTGGGTTGGATAACAAAGGTGCATTATATATGTGAGATGGAGCGCTTGACAGCAGTTAAAAAGAAAACCCTGCCTAAATGGGAAAATGTGTGGAGACCTTTTTTGAATGCTTGTTCTGGATAATTAGTTGATTGATTTGGTAGGGTGGGAGGGGGGGAGGTAGGGGTGGAGGGAGGGGAGAAGGGGGGATTAAGGCCTCAATAGGGTAGTAGAATAGGGGACTTATATCTTATAAACTGTTAAATCCTGAAGTAAAATTGGATGATGGAATAATGCTGTTATCTTTTGTTCTTGTAAGGTATTTTGCTATATTTACTGCAAACTTGTTATGGTGTGAAAAGCTGCGCATTGTTCTTGGTTTGCTTTGTCTTATCGACACCTAATAAAGACTTCTATAAATTAAAAAAAAAATTATCACCACGTATACTGAATCATTCTTAGCATTAACATCTTCATTCTGTGTTGCTTTTCCCATTGACCTAACACTGTTGAGACCCCTTCTTCCTAAGATATGTTTTGTGCTAGAGGCCTATACTAGTGAAACACTTAATATCTCTTGTGTGCTATGTGTTTAGTTGCTTCTTGGGTAGCTTTTGACAGAATTCAGTTCCAAAAAAAGATGAGGATGCAAGAGGGGAGACTGCAGAGTAACCTTGAAATATATTTTCACAGAAAGGGTGATAGATTACTACTACTACTACTACTATTTAGCATTTCTATAGCGCTACAAGGCATACGCAGCGCTGCACAAACATAGAAGAAAGACAGTCCCTGCTCAAAGAGCTTACAATCTAATAGACAAAAAATAAATAAAGTAAGCAAATCAAATCAATTAATGTGAACGGGAAGGAAGAGAGGAGGGTGGGTGGAGGCGAGTGGTTACAAGTGGTTACGAGTCAAAAGCAATGTTAAAGAAGTGGGCTTTCAGTCTAGATTTAAAGGTGGCCAAGGATGGGGCAAGACGTAGGGGCTCAGGAAGTTTATTCCAGGCGTAGGGTGCAGCGAGACAGAAGGCGCGAAGTCTGGAGTTGGCAGTAGTGGAGAAGGGAACAGATAAGAAGGATTTATCCATGGAGCGGAGTGCACGGGGAGGGGTGTAGGGAAGGACGAGTGTGGAGAGATATTGGGGAGCAGCAGAGTGAATACATTTATAGGTTAGTAGAAGAAGTTTGAACAGGATGCGAAAACGGATAGGGAGCCAGTGAAGGGTCTTGAGGAGAGGGGTAGTATGAGTAAAGCGACCCTGGCGGAAGATGAGACGGGCAGCAGAGTTTTGAACCGACTGGAGAGGGGAGAGGTGACTAAGTGGGAGGCCAGCAAGAAGCAGATTGCAGTAGTCTAACGAGAGGTGACAAGGGTGTGGATGAGGGTTTTGGTAGAGTGCTCGGAAAGAAAGGGGCGGATTTTACGGATGTTGTAAAGAAAGAAACGACAGGTCTTGGCGGTCTGCTGGATATGAGCAGAGAAGGAGAGAGAAGAGTCAAAGATGACCCCAAGGTTTCGACCTGAGGAGACAGGGAGAATGAGAGAGCCATCAACAGAAATAGAAAACGGGGGGAGCGGGGAGGTGGGTTTGGGGGGGGAAAATGAGAAGCTCGGTTTTGGTCATATTTAATTTCAGGTGGCGTTGAGACATCCAGGCAGCAATGTCAGACAAGCACGCTGAAACTTTGGTTTGGATGCAAGGTGAGATATCAGGGGTAGAAAGGTAGATTTGGGAGTCATCAGCATAGAGATGGTAGGAAAAGCCATGGGATGAGATTAATGAACCAAGGGAAGAAGTGTAGATAGAAAAGAGGAGGGGACCAAGAACAGAACCCTGAGGTACGCCGACAGGCAGAGGGATAGAAGTAGAAGAGGATCCACCAGAGTGAACACTAAAGGTGCGGAGGGAGAGGTAGGAAGAGAACCAGGAAAGGACAGAGCCCTGGAATCCAAGTGAGGACAGGGTATCGAGAAGTATGCTGTGATCGACAGTGTCAAAAGCAGCGGAAAGATCAAGAAGAATGAGGATGGAATATTGACCTCTGGATTTAGCCAGTAATAGGTCATTGGAGACTTTAGTAAGCGCAGTTTCGGTTGAGTAGAGAGGGCGAAAACCAGATTGTAATGGGTCAAGAATAGCATGTGAGGAGAGAAAATCAAGGCAGCGGCGGGTGAACAGCACGCTCAAGTAATTTGGAGAGAAAAGGAAGGAGGGAGATGGGTCGGTAATTAGAGGGACAAGTAGGGTGAAGTGAAGGCTTCTTAAGGAGAGGTGTGACCACAGCATGTTTAAAGGCAGCAGGGACAGTCGCAGTGGAAAGTGAGAGGTTGAGAATGTGACAGATAAAAGGAATAAGAGTAGGAGAGATGGCATTAAGAAGGTGGGTGGGAATGGGATCAGAGGAACAGGTGGTACATTTTGAGGAAGAAAGGAGAAGTGTAGTTTCCTCAATAGTAACTTCAGGAAAGGAGGAAAGGGAATGAGGGGAAGGAGAGAGAGGGGAACAGACTAGTGGAGGGAGAGCTGGTGAGGTAGAGAAAGCAAGGTTTATCTTTTGAACCTTGTTGTGAAAGAATTCAGCAAGGGTCTGAGGAGATAATGAAGGGGGAGTTGGGGGAGGGGGCACCTTGAGGAGAGAGTTCAATGTGGTGAAGAGAAGTCGAGGATTAGAGCCAAGAGAGTTGGTCAGTTGGATATAATAATCCTGTTGGCACGTAAAAGAGCAGATTGGAAGGAGGTCAGCATGAACTTAAAGTGTAAGAAATCAGCAAGGGCCCGAGATTTCCGCCAGAGGCGTTCGGGCGGAGCGGGTACAGGAACGTAGGTAGCGGATATTAGAAGTCAGCCAAGGTTGGGGTTTTGTACGCCTTACAGGGCGGGTCATCAAAGGTGCAAGAGTGTCTAAGGCAGAGGATAGAGTATTGTTGTAAGAAGAAACAGCCTCGTTGACAGACGTGGATGGTGCCACAGTAGAGAGGAGGTTTGAAACATGGGAGGATAGAGATGAAGGGTCAATATCGTGAAGATTCCTAGATAAATTAGATAGGATAGGATGGGACTGGGAGGGAGGAGATTTAAGTGTGAAAGTTATAAGATGGTGATCAGAGGAGGGATGATCAGAGGCAAGGAAACTAGAAGGTGAACAGTTGGAGGAGAAGATGAGATCAAGACAGTGACCATTTTGATGAGTGCGGGAGGTGGAGCATAGTTGGAGATTAAAGGATGACGTTAAAGCGAGTAACTTGAAAATATAAGAGTTGGAAGGATCATTAGCAGGAATATTAAAGTCACCAAGGATGAGAGAGGGGGAGGAAGGATCATGGAAGAAGGCAAGCCAGGCGTCAAAGTCACTGAGAAAGGATGAAAGGGACTTATCAGGGGGACGATAAATGACCGCTATTCGAAGAGGCAGAGGAGAGAAAAGGCGGATAGAGTGGACTTCAAAGGAGGAAAAACAGTGAGATTGAGGTGGAAGAAGGGGTTGAAATCTGGAGGAGGGAGAGAGAAGTAGTCCAACACCGCCCCCACGGCCAGCAGGGCGAGGAGTATGCGAGAATAGATAACCGCCATGGCACAGGGCTGCGACTGAGGCAGAGTCATCAGGGCAGAGCCAGGTTTCTGTTATGGCGAGCAGATGGAGGTGACGCGAGATAAAGAGGTCCTGGATATAGGGGAGTTTGTTACAGATAGAGCGGGCATTCCATAGGGCGCAAGAGAAGGGCAGAGAAGAGGAGGGGAGTAGAGGAATAGAGATGAGGTTAGAGAGGTCACGGTGAGATCTGTAGAGTTTGGATAATAGTTGGTGAGGAGGGCCAGGATTGGGATTGATGTCACCAGCTGAGAGTAAGAGAAGGAGTAAAAGAGAGCGGAGGAGAGTAGGAGAGGTGTGGCCACGAAGGCGTCGAAGGCGAGAGGTATTTAGGTGGAATGGATTGACTTTTCATTGGAGGTAACAGTGATAAAAGCATTCACAGAATTGTAGAAAAGCCTGGGATTAGCTCAGGGGATTTCTAATTATGAACTGGATCAAGCAAATGCACTGGATGTGGTTTACTTGGATTTCAGCAATCTTTTGATATTGTCCCGTACAGCAGGCTCATAATTTAAGTGACTGCCTACATTTCTGAAACACTATGCTTTGTAATGCATGCAACCACCATTCAATCAATTAGAGTAGGTCATAAGCAGGGGCAATGGGCAATCATAAACTGATCATGACTAGAATCCCAACACTCAATTTAAATTTATACGTTCAACAAAGCACCGTTTCTAGCCTGAAACCTTTTCAACGAGTCATCAGTGGCAACTTGTTTCACATGAGTAATAACTCATGACTTGCATCTCTTTTCATTGATTCCTAATATTGCCTGAATTACTTTTTAATATAAATTATCGTCCAGATTTTATGGTGATTAACTTGCGTTTAAGAATCCTCTACATCTGATCAAACAAGTTTATTGAATCACTTTTAGTCAATTCTACTTTTCATGCAACAAGGAGGAAAAGGCTTCAGATGCTTGGCAGTTCTTTATGATTTTTTTTCAATTTGCCGTGCGAACTTCTTCATTAGCCAAACAACCTCCTATGTTGCATCTCTTTCTTATTGTTTCTTTTTCTTATTCTTTAAAAAAAAATTTCATATTCCTCCTATATACAGTTCATTCTTCTATGTTATTCTTATCTGACCACTGTTTTATTTATTTATTGCATTTGTACCACACATTTCCCAGCTTTTTGCAGGCTCAATGTGGCTTACATAATACCGTCAAAGGCGTTTGCCCAGTCGGTGGATAGCAAATACAAAGTTGTATAGTGATCGTATGAGGTATAAGTGGAGGGTCAGAATGGATGAAGATTGCGTGTTGTCCTGTTCGATCATAGTCATGCTTTCATATCTTAAGGACACTAAAGTCACTTAACTTAATTTGAATGCTCTTGATGTCGGTTTGCTTAACAGAGCGCCTCCGTTTCACCGCTGCTTCTTCAGGATTCAAACCACTCAGCATGTATTCATTTGTGTCCCCAGTTTATGTAACAATTAATAAAAACACTACAAATGTATCCATCAAATAACTAAAGGCATCAGTACTCATGTTGGAAGTATACTGTTTCTCTCTTCACAGTGTCTGCTCTATCATTAAACATAGCGCCGGCATGAGGGATGCTATCTTATCTGAAACAGCTGACTGTCAAAACCAATCAGAACGCTGTTTGTTACTGGCATCACAAAAGGGAAGCCCAATCAAGTTCTAAATTTAACTGTTTTGGCAACATAGTTTGGAGCATAAAGATCCAGCGTTGCTCCTTACAATTCAAAATCTGACTGAAATTCAGGCAATATTAGGAACCAACAGGGCGTTTTTTGAGGGGGTACTTGGGGGTCCTGAGTACCGGCACTTTTCCATTGCCTGATAAAATTGACCCATGTCCCAAAGTTTTAATGAATGAGCTCAGGATGTACACACCAATTCTGCCTTATCATAGATTCTGTTACTGGTTGCAGGGGGCCTGGTTATTGTGGGGTGAGTCCCTCGGTGATCACCCCACACCTGAAGGGTGGCCTGGCATTTGAATACCTTTGAGTACCGACACCTTTTTCGTTAGAAAAAACGCTCTGGGAACCAATGAAAAGAAAGGCAAGTCATGAGTTGTTACTCATGTGAAACAAGTTGCACTGATGGCTCATTGAAAAAGTTTCAGGCTACAAATGGTGCTTTGTTGAATGTTTAAAATTAAATTGAGCGCTGGGATTCTTGTAATGCATGCAAAGCACAGTGTGAGGCGTTGTGCTGCTCAGGTGACCCAAATAGGTCTTTATTAATGTTTAAGACAACAACTTGTTTTACCTGTACCTATTTTAAAGTTTTGGCTCACTACTGTGGGCAATGGGTTTAGATAGCACAGCTATGTAATGCTGACAGTTCCAGAAATCACATTAACTTGGCTAAACCCATGAATGAGAGGACCCCCCAAAAAATGTTACAGTTTTGGTTTGTTTCCAAATAAAATGGATGTTTGTAGGGAAAAAAGGAGCATGAAAACATTTTGATAATGGGCTGTTGAAGGTAGGAATGTTGAATTTTAGGACTGTTCATATATTTCTTTCAATTTTATTGTATTTTGTTACAATTTTTTTTAATAAGTAAATAATAAATAATGTGTAATTCAGATTTCATTCTGGGTGTTCTCAATGTGAGAATTCGAGGGCATGCTCATATTTTGGCCCTCCAAACGTTACAAAATATGAATGTGGCCCTCAATAGAAAAGGTTGAACAAGGTTGCTCTAGAGGTTTTGCAAGAGGTTTGGGGGATTCAGAAGAGCAGAAGGGCAGGACTGGCTGCATTAAGTGGAGTGTTACCATTGGTCTGTGATCTCTTTGGCCAGGCCGAATTGCTGAGTTCTCTTTTCTGAAGCGCATTTCTTACATTCCAGATGTGGCAGATAATCCAGCAGTGGACATTTTTCTCCTTTGGAATGTGTGCTTGGAGGTAAGGAAACTAAAGAACAAGCTTTCAGATCAGCTATCTGTACTCTCCGTGAAGCGCATTATCTGTTGCTCCAAAATCTGCTCCATACTATCAATCCTTGAATTTTCGCTCCTTCTTCAATGAGCTCACTTTCCTCTGTGGGCTCACACCCTTCTTCCCTGTATTAACAGCAAATAAGTCAGTTCGTCTATAAACACATAGCAAATGGGGGCAGATAAGGACCACATTCTCCATCTGCTAGGCACATAGCTTTGGCAACATCTCAGACCAGCCAATCCCAGACTTCATTCACACATCCCTGCATCTAAGGCACAGCTGTGTGTATGCCAGCCTTTATACACCCACAGCTAAAGATCATCTGTGCTTATCCCAGGCTTTACCCCTCACTCCCCCACAGCTAAGGATCCTCTGTGCTTTGTCCCCGTGTCATTTTCTACTTTGAAGCCTGTTAATGAACTGGACTTTTATTTATGTTTGAGTGATGCAGACAACCATATTTTGAATTTTTGGAAAAACACGCAAACATGCTGGCCACAACTAGTAATATTTGTAAGGGGGATCCTGTACATCCTGCTACCAGCACATCTTCTAAGAAGACATCTTCTATTGCAGGAAGGACTGTGGAAGACAGGAGAGCTAGACTGAATCTTGAGATTGTTGATGACTTCTTATTCATCCACAGTTTTAAAAATCATAACAGTGCTTCATAGGGCATATTTCTGCCCTCTAGGGCATACAGAACGGGTTGTATTTTGTACCCCTGGACATTTTAACAGGGTGGATTAGGATTCCTTGGGGTAGTAGAAATCAGCTATTGTTGGGGTTGGAAGGGTAGAGAGTAGTTGGTGAGAAGGGTTATTATAGCTGCTGTCTGTTATTGTTTTCTATTTGTAATTTATACACAACAGTTGTACAAAATATTGTTCCTATTTATACTTTAATAAAAAGATTTAAATATAAAATCATAATTGTTTGAGGCTTCTGCAGGTGAGGACAGAGCCCATGGGGATGGGGCAGGGACAGGGGCAAAACCTGCGGGGTTGGGACGGGGACTGAGACGGAGATAGGGCCTGCAGGGATGGGGTGGGGGTCGGAGACAACCTGCCGAGATGGAGTGGACATGGAGACAGAACCCACAGGGAGAGGGACGTACTTTGTCCCCGTGTCATTCTATAGCTCACACCCCATGAGATCCAGTGGCAGCATCCTCCACTTCTGCATATGCCCCCTCCTGTGGCGCACACGCACTGTGGCTCTGCACATCTGGGCTGACATCAGGGCCTGAAGCACTCTTTAGGAAACCCAGTCCTGCTTTTCAATGCCTTCTCAACAAGCCAATCTTGTTCCTGCCAGAATCATGTTCCTGGTTCCTGCTGAAGCCGAGCCTTGTTCCTGCCTAGCCTAGCCCCAGAGTTCCAGCCATACCAGCTCCTGCTTTAGTCTCTTTTCATAGGCCTTGGAGATGATCTGTCTGCCACAGTTGGCCCTGTGACCATGGTCCAAGGGCTCACTACCCCAAAATATGACTCCAAGGATCCTCATTACAGACTTTACCCCTCACTCCCCCCCAGCTAAGGATCCTCTGTACTTATAGCTGAGTTTACCCCTCACCCCCCCCCCCCCCTCCAGCTAAGGAGCCTCTGTGCTTATCCCAGGCTTTCCCCTCAACTCCTCACAGCTGACATTGTGCAGGAGATTTTATTTTCACTGCTGCCTGCACAGTCTGTGTCAGGAAAAAGATTTATTCTCTCTGCTTCTTAATGTGGGTCCAATTTTTCATAATTTTTGCCAGCAAAAAAATCTTTTCCTCGGCTGAAAAGGTGAGCCAGGGGATTTTGTTTCACATTGACCTAGTCCTAGTGGCAGAAAATGGTATAAGCTCTTTGCATAGGATGGGAAAAGTGCCCCGCCCATCATCTCCCTCTCTCTCTTCAAAGGAGAAATAAGCCCAGGGCAGGGGCGTAGCCAGACACCCAATTTTGGGTGGGCCTGGACCCAAGATGGTGGGCAGAAGAACCTGCCTCATCCACAGATGATGTGGTCTCTCCTCTCACCTGCATACCATATGATCTCTCAAATATCCTCCCTCTCCCGCATACCTTTTAAAAAGCAGATTTTCACTAGCAACGGGCAGCAACTAATACACACTGCTGATGTTGGCTCCATACCCTTCCCTCTGATGCAACTTCCTGTTTCCGCCTAGGCAAGAATACATCAGAGCGAAGGCTATGGGGCCGGTGCGAGCAGTATGCATCAGTCACTGCTCACTTCAGGCGAAGATCTGCTATTTACAAGGTATGCAGGAGGGACAGTTGTTGGGAGTTTTCGGCTGGTGGGGCTTGGGGATCCCTGCCAGCCACATTATAGCTATGCCAGGCCCACCCAAGCCCACCCTTGGCTATGCCACTGGCCCAGGGTGTCCCACTAGTAAATTTCTGCTTCCGTAAATCAGGCTCTGTGTTAACATTGTATGTTACAGTGTTGTAACAGTCATAGTTGTAGTTCTAGAGACATCAAATTGCGATACAAAAGTCTCACTGCCTGTTTACTGGTAAGTCTTTAAGAATCTAACTCAGCTATACAGCAGACTACTTTTAAGTGCCATTAATCAGCACTTCCCAAACTGTTGGTTGTGAACTGTGGATTGCCCTCATTGCATCTGGAGTTGCGACTTGGCCCAGAACTATATAGGCACATCATTCTGATGCTTCCCGGCGGGGTCAGTGGTGGATCACTGCTGCTGCAACCATGGAGTCACGGCCCAGAAAAGATTGGGAGGCGCTGCCATAAATCGCGTCCTAAGTTGAACACACTGAGGGCTAGATGCATCAACCAAACGTTAAAAAATCTAAATCGTAAAGTGCTTAACGAATTTGAAACAACGAAGAATGCACAAAAAAAACAGCTCAGAAATGTTCGGTGCGGTATTGAAAAGTACAATGTATCAAGCGTTCGTAATCCCCGTCGTTAATTTGTCCCTTAGCATGCGCAGAGCAGCCACAAACGTATTAAACCTATGTAGGTTGCTTACGTCAGACTGGGGCGTGCGAGGGGGGGATCGCGACCTGCAAGCCTTTTAGCTGTCTGATCTAGCAGAAGAGTGCAGTTGAAGATAACTCTAAAAAGAACGACCCTCGTAAATCCCCTTTTGTAACAAAAGACCTCTTTGCAGCTTGTTTACAGTACTGGGAAAATTGGCTTCAGGGGATAGCAGAGAGTGTTAATTTTCAAAGCTGTGGGAGAAGGGGAGAGACAGGATTTTTAAGCTGCAGGGAGAAGCAGTATGTTTTGTTTTGTAATGATGCAGGGGAAAGCGGAGAGCCATGTGTTTGTGTTTGTATCTCACTTTTCTTTTTAAACATGCTGGCTTGGATTTTTATGGTGCAGGGGGCAGCAGGGAGATGATAGCTCAGGCCTTAACGACAGGTCTGAGCGCACGTAAAATTTCTGACAGTAAATGATTCGTTGCAATCGTCAGTATGGTTAGTGCATTCCAAATTGTCCACATTTCAGTGGTATTTTCTCCTTTGCATTCCGTTTTCGTTAGCTGCTTGCTTCGTAGGAAAAAGGCCTTTAATGCATGCAACGGTTAGGAATTTCCTTCGTTAAAGGGTTGTTAAAGGGTCGTTAAGGTTTAGTGCATCTAGCCCTGAGACTCTAGATCAGAGAGATTACGCTACATAGCATGGATCTGTTCCATACTGTAGTCTTATAAAGCAGTAAAGTTAGCTCTCAAGTCATCACCTCTCTGGGTCTCAATTTCCAGAGTCTCTTTTAAGCTCTGAATCTGCCTGCCTAATGAGTCGTCCTTGTCTTGCTACTGCATAATCTCATGTACAAGGCAATGGGTTCTTTCCTCTAAGGCAGCTTTTAATTTTAATAATGCCTCCCATTCCTGGTGAGCTTCCTGGCAGTTCTGACACAGCTGAGAGCTGTTTTAAAGTCTCTGCTTCTGCAGCATGCTGTCTGTCTGTCTGAACCAGATCCCTGAATCAGACTTCATTCTGGTCCAGCTCTTGCAGCAGCCGCTGCCTTGCTATAGAAGGCCAGCCTTACTTTCTACTTCTGTGAGCTCATCCTGAGAAACAGTTATGTCATTCTGACGTTTTTCAGATAGTGCTTGTGCGCGAAGCAATGGCAGTGATAGTAACACTCTCTATCAAGTCACTTATCTCTACAAACTCTCCAAATCCCGACAGGCTCCCGTTTCGCTGAGGCTTTTCAAGGGATTGGAGTTGATGCAGACAGCGTGTAACCCTTTACAAATCGCCGCCGTCTCTGTAAAGGGTTACACGCTGTCTGCATCAACTCCGATCCCTTGAAAAAGCCTCAGCGAAACGGGAGCCTGTCGGGATTTGGAGAGTTTGCAGCATGCAGAGATAAGTGACATACAGAGTATTATTATTCACTGCCATTGCCTGTCATAATATGCATCAAAAATTTTTTAAAAGATTTAAAAAGAAAAAGATTTTTGCACAATTATGTGCGAAGCAAGGCATTTTGCAATTTATTCTTTAAAATGTTTCAAGTGCAAGCATAATCTGCTAACAACTCCACATGGAGTTTGGTTTTGCAGCAAATATATTACCCAGAATAGTGGAAAACGCCCTATCTGAACACACAAAGTCACCAGAATCAACCTTAGTAAGCTGCATTAATTTCTCAGGTTTTGTACAGCACAAACTAGCAATTTTATGTAACAAGAGGTTGTTCCTGATTGGTCTACTCTGCTAGATCCATTGCCATGGCAATAAAACATTAATCACAGAACTCATAATAAAATACAACCATTCTTATCAGCAAATGGCTCATGTGACGAGCACCCAACTGTCACTATCCTGGGGATGAGCTCCAAGTACTGTAGGGAGGTGTACAGTAGCTAGGGAATTACAGTGCAATCCGCTTAGGTGCAAGGGTCTGGGACCAAAGAAATATATGCAGTTAACCGGAGTGTGCACGTAACTGTTGTGACCCAAAGAAGTTGACATCTGATAATCATATGTACAGTACTGTTTATTATACATACAGTATACAGTCTCCGTTAACTGACGTTATACAGTCTCTGTTAACTGACGTTAGGCTTACTTGAAGTAATCAGTCATAGTCTTCTGTACACTATTGTGTCTGTGAGTTCCATAGACTACGTCTGCCAGACGGTAAAAATTGTCATAGCACTGACATCCAGTAGCCTCCAGATAGGTCCGCACGGTGTTAAGACTCTCCAGCACTCTTGCAAAAGTGACAGGAGGTTGTTCAATTTCGTCAGCATGTGCCTCGCTGCTCATTTCATCATCTGTTTCATCATCAGCCGTTGCCTGCGTGTAGACGCATATCTCAACATCAGTGCTGTCGTCAGCTATTTGTAGATCGTAATCAACAGCTACGTAGTGATGATACTCCTCTCCACATCCTTAACAAAGCTCGCCCATTTATAGCAGTTCACAATGGTTGCCTGTGTAACATGATTCCAGGCTTCTTTCTGCATATGTAGGGAATCCACAGTGATAGATTATGAGCCAGTTCAACAGCATGTTATCCTTGCCAGTCTGGTCATCCATAACGCTCATCAGACGACGTAGCACAAGAGCCCGATCATGTTGTTTGAAATTGGCTATTATGCCCTGATCCATAGGTTGGCTCAGAGAGGTGTGGAGGAGTGGCCTACTGGTTAGGGTGGTGGACTTTGGTCCTGGGGAACTGAGGAACTGAGTTCAATTCCCACTTCAGGCACAGGCAGCTCCTTGTGACTCTGGGTAAGTCACTTAACCCTCCATTGCCCCATGTAAGCCACATTGAGCCTGCCATGAGTGGGAAAGCACAGGGTACAAATGTAATAAAAAAAACAAATTTTAAAAAGAGGTAGTGTTTGGTGGCAGGAAGACCACCTTGATGTTAGACAGCCTGACATCATCACTGTGTGCAGCACAATTATCACAAAGCAACAAAATCTGATGCTTTTGTGCCTGCATTCTAGTGTCTAACTTCTTAGCCACTGGTGGTCTAGGGACCTGTTCTGGGCAGGAAAGAGCCCCCTCTTTCCTGCCCAGCACGTCTGCAGACTGTCTTTCTCCCTGGCACTGATCAAAATGGCTGCCGAGAGTTCAAGCAGTGACCATGCAAAACTTCCGCTGAAGTCTTGTGAGGCCGCCACTTGAACTCTCGGCAGGCATTTTGAATCGGCATCAGGAGAAAGACAGTCTGCAGACGTACTGGGAAGGAAAGAGGGGGCTCTTTCCCTGCCCAGAACAGGTCCCTAGACCACCAGGGTACCACACACTAATTTAAAGTAGAGGAGGGGAGGATAGGACACCCATCTGCCTGTCCGCCAGCCTATTTGTCCACAAATCCAGACAAACAGCCAGGCTGGCAAAACCTGCCCAGTTGCCTGGCCGTGTCCTCAAAATGAGACATGTCCTAGTAAAATCGGACATGTGGTAACCCTATGCAGGGCAGCGGCAAGACAGCGAGGTAGAAGCAGGAAAGTTGAAAGAAGACAACAGAGAGAGATGAAGAGATACACAGGTAGCGGGGCAAAGAGCAGGCAGTGTAATGCGATTAACACATTAAAAAGTTTTAATGTGAGTTAAAATTTTAAACGCATTAAAAATGTGTTAAATGTGCAGCCCTACCAAAAAAAGAATGTTAAAAATAGGTCTATAATTTCCAGTATCCCCAGGATCAAGGCCAAAATTTGTGTCTTCTGTATACTGTTCAGTTTAAGCGGTATATTAAAATTAATAAACATAAATATTTTGGCCTCCCTGCTCCTAAACTGCCCCTTTCCAGCAGTAGGAGGTAATGTAGAATGGACATGCCTATCCATCAGAAATTTGGAGGCCAGTATTATGGGTCCTGCAAGTAGGAGTTTCAAGTCCTCAAAAGGAGTCCAGGGAGCAGGAGTGACTGTGGTTACCCACAGGGGGCACTGCATAGCCAGGAAGGCTGCATCTTAGATCTTTGAGGGCAATTTTCAAAGCCATATCCATAAGTAAAACAGTACTTTACATCGACAGAACTGCACTGTTATAAAATTGTCATCACTTTTCCCACATACTTTTACCCGCTATAGAGGGAGGTATTCCAGGGGGCGGGGTTTAAAATTATGTGCATAAGTTTTGCATTGTCATTTTCTGGAGTAATTTTCAAAGTGGAAATACACTCATATGTTCAAATCCCCCAATCCACCTGCTTTGGCAACACATGTAAATTGTCGTGCCAATAAAGTTCTCTGAATCTGAATGTACTGTGTACCTAACCATAGGAAAGCTGCTTGCAACATTGGTTTTAGCCCAGTTTTGATTTGTTCACAGATGGCAGTCTTGGAGATTCAGTGTAATGGGGATTCTCGAGTCTCTCAACAAGCTATAACTCAAGCAGCACAGTCTGTGGAAGATGAAAACATGAGGGTAAGTGATTACAGAGTCACACAAAAGAGTGACCACCAAGGTCTGACACACACAGCTGCCAAGGGGGTCAGCCTCCCAAGCGGGAGATTTAGGGCCCGCCCATAGCTCCACCCTAATCTGCCCATAGCTCCTCCTAGAACTACCCACAGTTCTGCCCTGGCACAGCCTCCCTTTCCAGCGACAGTGGGAGATACCTTGTAAAACATTATTTCCTGCTGCCACGAGACCAGCGGCAGCAGGAGATGACGTTTAATGAAGCCATTTCCTGCTGTCCCTGGAAATGGAGCTGTTCAGCGGGAGATCCTGGCATTCTGGCGGGAGATGACTCACAAAAGCAGGAGTCTCGGGTGGGAGTGCGAGAGATGACTCAGAAAAGCGGGACTTGGCAGATCTGGACACACAGGAAAGCGGAGGATGACAGACACTGTGAGGCACAGCAGTGGGAGTGACACAGATCTAAACTGAATAAAATGCAATCTTGTGATGTCACACTGTTCCCCAGATTGCCTGCCGCTCAACAGCTATGTTATGTCACACCATCCCAGAGTTCAATGCTGCTTTCAGGGTTTGAAATATCAAATTATCGCGGTAAGGGCATGCGGATTACAGGCTCTGTGATGTCATACTATCCCCCATGTTCCCTACTGCTCATAGTCTTGTGATGTCATAGTGTGAAGTCAGACTATCCCCAGATCTACCTGCTGTTCCCAGGCTCTGTGATGTCACACTAACCCAGTAGTTCCTGCACATCATAGGCTCTGTGATGTCACACCCTCTGCAGAATTCAGTCTCAGTTGAACGCTCTGTGATGTCACAGTATGATGTCAAAACTGTCCTCACACTTACCTGCTGTTCCTAGGCTCTGTGATATCACACTAATCCAGGAGTTCCTGCACATCATAGGCTCTGTGATGTCATATTCCAGAATTCACTATTCAGTCTCAGTTGCATGCTCTGTGGTGTCACATTAGAGGGTGACAGAATTTCAGTTTCAGTTTGGCTGTGCAACCGGCCCAGAATCCGAGTTCAGGTTTTGGCCAAAACTTCCAGGGCATTTTCAGCCAAACCTCCCTACCATCACCACCTCTCCGCCACTGCACACATCCTCCCTTCCACCTCAACCCTCACCCCCCCCCCCCTCCCCGCCACTGCCAGCACCTAATGTAGCTTCTCTTCCTCCCTTCTGGACCCACCCATCAGCCAGCTCCCCCCTGCCCAGGCCTATCTTAGGCGATCTGGTGGTCTAGTGGTCTAATCGGAGAAAAAGCAATTCACAGTAACTCTCACCCCAGCCATCTTGAGATTGGAGCCAGTATGGACAGGAGCAATTTACAGTCACTCTAGCCTATACCAACTCCAATCCCAAGATGGCCACTGAAACTGCCGCTGAAGGTCATGGTGGCCATTTTGGTGGTGGAAATGGCCAGGGTGAGAGCAACTGTGAATCGTTCTTGCCCTGGTTTGGCCATTAGACCACCAGGGCGCCTAAGGTAGGGATGGGGGCGTGAGCTGGCTGTTGGGTGGGTCTAGGTGTGGGGAAGGGTGGCTGTGTGCAGTGGTGGTGAGGGGTGAGGCCTAGCCAGTTTCATTTTCTGCTTCGGTTTCTGCTGAAACTGAGCAGCCAATTTGTCACTGATTCGGTTTCAGCAGAAATCGACAATCCTGGGTCCAGTTGAGCTCTATGTCACACTATCACCAGGATCCTCCACGGTTCATTCTCCTTGATGTCACCTTATCAGCAGAGTTCCCTGTAAGCAGCAGCCTCTGTTATATTCTATATTGTATTCGTGGACATATTTTCTGATGATAATTAAATGATTGCATACTGATGTTGTTCTGGACTCTCCTGTCCTTCTGTCACTGTCTACAGGAGTTCATTCTGCAGTGTCTATCGCTGGAAGCAGACAAGAGACCAACAGCGCACAATCTCCTCTTCCACCGTGTGCTTTTGAGGTTCATTCACTGAAGCTCCTGGCTGCTCATTGCATCCTAAACAACCAATGTAAGTCATCCATGGAATGACAATAACTCTAAAAGTGATGCTGGTGCTTGCAGAGGAAAGCAGGAAAAAGGGAGCATGAGAGAAACATCCAAATGTTTGACAAGTTCAATAAAGCACAAGAAGGGGGAAGTTCCCATAGAAAATGTAATGATGTCACCAGTGTCTCCGGTGGCTCTGCTGACAGTGGGTTGATGAGGTCATACAGGATTGTGTTGTGTCTCAGACACTGGCTAAAATAAAACTTCATGAGCTCTGGTGTTCTTCATCTTCAGACTCTTGTTCTAGCTGTGTGCTGAGGTTCAAGGAAGGAGCACTTGATTACCTAGGAAGGAAAGTATGGAAAGGGCTCCAGAGAGCTCCACAAGAGAACTAGCTGAAAAAACTTGAAGGTTGACAGGAGAATTTGACACATAGGCCTTGATACATTACCTCAGGTTTTAAAGAAGGAGTTTCTGTTTGGAATCAGAGGGAGGACTGAAACTAATTTAAATGATAAAATAAAACAAATTAAATTTTTACAAGTAACCAAATTCAGTAAAACAGGATGTAAACCACAACAAAAACAAATTTAACAAATACTTTGAATAATTGATTTAATTCAGTACTTCTATTCCACCTACACCTTGGAGTTTAAAGTGGATTGCAGGAGGCATTGTGGTAAGTCAATCTAAACAGTGTGGCAAATCAAAAGGCCCTCCACGCTTCAGGAGGAGGGCCTTTTTTTTCTGTGGTAACCGGGCAGTCCTGCATGCTGCCCAGTTACTGCCGGGTTAGCACGGAAGCCCTTACCACCTCCTAAATAGGTGGCAGTAAGGGCTCCCCCAGGAAATGGCCACACAGCAAGTGGGTTCACTTACCGCAGGGCCATTTCCTTTAGAAAAACAATGCCTTTTATCTACCGCGGTAAAAGGGGGCCTCAGTGCGCAGTCAACTCGTGCGCCGACATCACCTCAGGGTCCTTTTACTGCAGCTTGGTAAAGGGGCCCTTAAGTCTCACAAAAGAAATTATACATTTACAGAGGTACCTAAGAAAAAAAGGTAGCCCTTAAAGATAAACTGCCCGATATTCAGCGCTTTTTAACCGACCTGGAATGGGCCCTAGCCACTTAAATAGCACTTAACTGGCTATCTGCAAATATTCAACGGGTGATAGCTGGTTGTCTACCGCTGAATATTCGTGGTCAGCACAGCAGATAACCAGATATATCATGCAGCTAAGTTTGGCAGCTGAATTGGGCCACCAAAATAACAGGCCTATCTTTGTCCAGTTTCAACTGAACCAGCCAGAGCCGAATATTGACTTGGCTGGTTAAATTAACCATCAAAAAATAGACCGTATATTCAATGCTGGTCACCAAAACAGCCGCCATTGAATATCCAGGCACAGCGTCGACTGCAGGAATTGGCCTGGCTAACTCCCATGGTCTGAATATTGGCCACCACAGCCTCTTTGTACATTACTAAAAACAACTTGTGCCTTTAATGCCTGGGCTTAGCCACGTTGAGATACAGTGGTGGAAATAAGTATTTGATCCCTTGCTGATTTTGTAAGTTTGCCACTGACAAAGACATGAGCAGCCCATAATTGAAGGGTAGGTTATTGGTAACAGTGAGAGATAGCACATCACAAATTAAATCCGGAACATCACATTGTGGAAAGTATATGAATTTATTTGCATTCTGCAGAGGGAAATAAGTATTTGATCCCCCACCAACCAGTAAGAGATCTGGCCCCTACAGACCAGGTAGATGCTCCAAATCAACTCGTTACCTGCATGACAGACAGCTGTCGGCAATGGTCACCTGTATGAAAGACACCTGTCCACAGACTCAGTGAATCAGTCAGACTCTAACCTCTACAAATGGCCAAGAGCAAGGAGCTGTCTAAGGATGTCAGGGACAAGATCATACACCTGCACAAGGCTGGAATGGCTACAAAACCATCAGTAAGACGCTGGGCGAGAAGGAGGACAACTGTTGGTGCCATAGTAAGAAAATGGAAGAAGTACAAAATGACTGTCAATCGACAAAGATCTGGGGCTCCACGCAAAATCTCACCTCGTGGGGTATCCTTGATCATGAGGAAGGTTAGAAATCAGCCTACAACTACAAGGGGGGAACTTGTCAATGATCTCAAGGCAGCTGGGACCACTGTCACCACGAAAACCATTGGTACACATTACGACATAACGGATTGCAATCCTGCAGTGCCCGCAAGGTCCCCCTGCTCCGGAAGGCACATGTGACGGCCCGTCTGAAGTTTGCCAGTGAACACCTGGATGATGCCGAGAGTGATTGGGAGAAGGTGCTGTGGTCAGATGAGACAAAAATTGAGCTCTGTGGCATGAACTCAACTCGCCGTGTTTGGAGGAGAGAAATGCTGCCTATGACCCAAAGAACACCGTCCCCACTGTCAAGCATGGAGGTGGAAATGTTATGTTTTGGGGGTGTTTCTCTGCTAAGGGCACAGGACTACTTCACCGCATCAATGGGAGAATGGATGGGGCCATGTACCGTACAATTCTGAGTGACAACCTCCTTCCCTCCGCCAGGGCCTTAAAAATGGGTCGTGGCTGGGTCTTCCAGCACGACAATGACCCAAAACATACAGCCAAGGCAACAAAGGAGTGGCTCAGGAAGAAGCACATTAGGGTCATGGAGTGGCCTAGCCAGTCACCAGACCTTAATCCCATTGAAAACTTATGGAGGGAGCTGAAGATGCGAGTTGCCAAGCGACAGCCCAGAACTCTTAATGATTTAGAGATGATCTGCAAAGAGGAGTGGACCAAAATTCCTCCTGACATGTGTGCAAACCTCATCATCAACTACAGAAGACGTCTGACCGCTGTGCTTGCCAACAAGGGTTTTTGCCACCAAGTATTAGGTCTTGTTTGCCAGAGGGATTAAATACTTATTTCCCTCTGCAGAATGCAAATAAATTCATATACTTTCCACAATGTGATTTTCCGGATTTAATTTGTGATGTGCTATCTCTCACTGTTACCAATAACCTACCCTTCAATTATGGGCTGCTCATGTCTTTGTCAGTGGGCAAACTTACAAAATCAGCAAGGGATCAAATACTTATTTCCACCACTGTAGATCCAGATCCTCTGTCCCAAAAGGAAATATCAACTTTCTTGAAGTACAGACTCAGAATCAGACTCAAGTCAAGTCAAAAAACAAACTCATTAAAGGATTGGCCCTTTCCTGGACCTCAAAGTTCAAAGATTCAAGGATCACAGAGATATCCAAAGCTATCTCTCAGAGGACTTATCTTTTCTGGAAGAAAGTAAAGTTTATTAAATGGAAGCATCATAGAATTTAACAAATTCAATACTTCCTGCAGATATTCCTAAAGGAGTCAACAATTTGTAGAAAGCTCAAAGATTCAAATGTCTTTGATTCTTCATCTGTTCAAGTTTCCCATAAATGATCATTTTCTCTTGAAGTAATGTATTAACGACCACTTTAGACTCCTTAACTTCTTGCTTGGTACTTTACATTGTCCTTGATGTTCTATAGCAAGGCTTTCCTGTTTCTGCACCAGCAACTCCCACAGTATTAACCAATAGTCATTTCAGTAAAACATTTCAATAAAAAAGCATCCAGTTTCACAAGCATAACCCAGATAGTCTAGAGGGTCAGTTCAGGTATCTGCCTTAGAGAGTTGCACAGGGACAGAAATCTTACCCGTCCCCGCCGGAATCTTACCTATCCCCGCAAGAATTTAACCCGATCCCCACCCATTCCCCGCAAAAATTTTAAGCTGTCCCCACTCAGTCTCACAAGAATTTAATGGTACATAAAAAAATGTTCCAGCTGGCTCTCTCAGTCTCTCTCTGGGTTTGAGCCGCAGCAGCGCAGGCAAGGAAGGAACAGAAGTTGGAACTTGGAACACTCTGGTGCACACAATGTAAGATTTGTCTCTGATTCACTGGCACTGTGTGCTGAGAGGTTGTCACATGCACGTGCCAGTAGGTCAGGTGACATCTGATTCTTGTGCCTGTGTCAGAGCTGAGGTCTACCACTCAGCCAGGAGCAGAGAGGATCAACAGTAACATATGTAAGTGACGGCAGATAAAAACCTGAACGGTCCATCCCAGTCTGCCCAATAGTCACACTCATTATCAATTTATAATTAAATCAACAATGAATGTGTTATTATATATTTGATTATGGTCTTTCTTTGATGTTTCTGGTCATGGACCATAGAAGTCCACCCGGCCTTATTCTTACAGTGGGGGAAATAAGTATTTTGATCCCTTGCTGATTTTGTAAGTTTGCCCACTGACAAAGACATGAGCAGCCCATATTGAAGGGTAGGTTATTGGTAACAGTGAGAGATAGCACATCACAAATTAAATCCGGAAAATCACATTGTGGAAAGTATATGAATTTATTTGCATTCTGCAGAGGGAAATAAGTATTTGATCCCCCACCAACCAGTAAGAGATCTGGCCCCTACAGACCAGGTAGATGCTCCAAATCAACTCGTTACCTGCATGACAGACAGCTGTCGGCAATGGTCACCTGTATGAAAGACACCTGTCCACAGACTCAGTGAATCAGTCAGACTCTAACCTCTACAAAATGGCCAAGAGCAAGGAGCTGTCTAAGGATGTCAGGGACAAGATCATACATCTGCACAAGGCTGGAATGGGCTACAAACCATCAGTAAGACGCTGGGCGAGAAGGAGACAACTGTTGGTGCCATAGTAAGAAAATGGAAGAAGTACAAAATGACTGTCAATCGACAAAGATCTGGGGCTCCACGCAAAATCTCACCTCGTGGGGTATCCTTGATCATGAGGAAGGTTAGAAATCAGCCTACAACTACAAGGGGGGAACTTGTCAATGATCTCAAGGCAGCTGGGACCACTGTCACCACGAAAACCATTGGTAACACATTACGACATAACGGATTGCAATCCTGCAGTGCCCGCAAGGTCCCCCTGCTCCGGAAGGCACATGTGACGGCCCGTCTGAAGTTTGCCAGTGAACACCTGGATGATGCCGAGAGTGATTGGGAGAAGGTGCTGTGGTCAGATGAGACAAAAATTGAGCTCTTTGGCATGAACTCAACTCGCCGTGTTTGGAGGAAGAGAAATGCTGCCTATGACCCAAAGAACACCGTCCCCACTGTCAAGCATGGAGGTGGAAATGTTATGTTTTGGGGGTGTTTCTCTGCTAAGGGCACAGGACTACTTCACCGCATCAATGGGAGAATGGATGGGGCCATGTACCGTACAATTCTGAGTGACAACCTCCTTCCCTCCGCCAGGGCCTTAAAAATGGGTCGTGGCTGGGTCTTCCAGCACGACAATGACCCAAACATACAGCCAAGGCAACAAAGGAGTGGCTCAGGAAGAGCACATTAGGGTCATGGAGTGGCCTAGCCAGTCACCAGACCTTAATCCCATTGAAACTTATGGAGGGAGCTGAAGCTGCGAGTTGCCAAGCGACAGCCCAGAACTCTTAATGATTTAGAGATGATCTGCAAAGAGGAGTGGACCAAATTCCTCCTGACATGTGTGCAAACCTCATCATCAACTACAGAAGACGTCTGACCGCTGTGCTTGCCAACAAGAGTTTTGCCACCAAGTATTAGGTCTTGTTTGCCAGAGGGATTAAATACTTATTTCCCTCTGCAGAATGCAAATAAATTCATATACTTTCCACAATGTGATTTTCCGGATTTAATTTGTGATGTGCTATCTCTCACTGTTACCAATAACCTACCCTTCAATTATGGCTGCTCATGTCTTTGTCAGTGGGCAAACTTACAAAATCAGCAAGGGATCAAATACTTATTTCCCCCACTGTATGTCCAACTGCTGGAGTTGCCATTGAAGCCCACTCCAGCCTATTTGTCTTCTCATTTGCGGGACACAGACTGCAAAAGTCTGTCCAGCACTGTCCTCATGTTCAGCCACTAAGTTGCTGTCTAAGCCCTTTCCAGCCCATCCTAAAACCAGATTGCCATACATGAGACACAGACCATATAAGTTTGCCCGGTATCGGCCCTAGTTAATCACAGCAGAAGTCGCCATCTAAGTGTCACTTGGACACATCCACACACATGCAGCCATTTAAGTTTAGGTTTTTTATAACTTCCATTTTCTAATTAGAGATACTCTGTGTTCATTCCATGCCTTTTTGAATTCCGTCACCATCTGTGTCTCTACCACCTCCTTAACAGAGAACTTTCTGCATCTGTGCTGTTAAAAGCAAGAAGGAGGAGACAGAACTCAAGAACTTGGTACTCAGTAGGTGAGAGGCTGGCGCAAGTGCAGTGTACACTTCCATGGGAACCCTGCAGGAATTGTTTCTGTTTCCATGGGAACCCCACAGGAATTGTTTCCATCCCCACAGGAACCCATAGGAATTGCTTCCGTCCCCATGAGATCCCCGCAGGAATTGCTTCTGTCTCCATGGGATCCCTGCAAGAATTGCTTCTGTCCCTGTTGGAACCTCGTTCCTGTGCAAGTCTCTAATCTACATAGATGAAACCAAGCGTAAGACTCATCCAGCAAAGCTGCAGTGCTCACCACATCAGGTCACTCTCCTGCACAACCACAGAAAAGTTTTCTTCACCGTGGGTTAGGCAGTTCTCCACAGAGGAATTGAACATTGGGGGTCCTTCCATGCTAGCCTGAGCCATTCATACGATGTTCCCTTCCCCTTCCACAGCATGCTGTCACACCAGTGAGGTCAAGTGATCTCATGGGCTAATCGAGATCTCACTCTCAAGCAGCCCCAACACTCCATCTCCAGTGGCCGCAGCAAGAGGACATACCAAATACCCTTGGGGGGAGGGGGTTCTGGGCATACCTGTCATTGCTTGTTTGTTGCATGGCTGAGTCATAAGTTTTCAAAACAACAGCGCCGCCATTGATGCATAGGGAAATTGCGAAAAAGTTAATGTTAAACAACAGGGTTCAGCAGCACACCAAGCAGCAAGCCAGAATCATGTCGCCATCTTGATTCCTTCCCCCACATGGGATGTTTAATAACCCTGAGCTGCCTGAAGAACCCTTGATCAGAGACAAGGCCAGCCCAGGAGCTACAAGGAGAAGGAAGAAGACTGAGAGGGAAACTCACCTCTTAACTGACCAGGTGGTAGATGTCTGAATAGGCTCCCAGCTGAGGTGGTAAAAACCAAACTGACAGAATTCAAACAGGTTTTGGACAGATATAGAGGGCAATGGGAAAAGCATAGAAGACAATGGCTTGGAAGACCCCCTGCTTCTTTCTGATGTACTCAAAAGTCTTCTGATTACCATTGTACTATCCCATACTGTTCTAATGTGTGTCAGTACCTTCAAAACAGCTCTGAAGTCCCAGCTTACCCACCTGCCTTTACAGCAGAAAATAGAAGTGCATCCCCACCTGAAACATCAAACCTCACTATTACTGAAAAGATTTAGCTGATTAAAGTGAGCATACAAGTGCAAATACGTTACACAGCAAACCAGAAATGATATGCAAACACATTTATGCATACAAGTTTCAGATGATCAGCTTAGAAGTCTGTGAGGTGAGGAGGTGGTGAAACGAGATAAAGACATACTGATCAATTTTTAGTTGGCAATGGCAGTGTGTTTTAAACACTAACCATCACCCAATAAGTTAGACATGAATATCAATGCAAGGCCATGTCCAGACCCCAGCACTGAATATCCAGGTCTGACTGGACTACTGCTGGCCGCTCACACTTATGTAGGTCCTGGCCATAAGATACTTAAGTGGGTCCTGGCTGATTATTGGCTGGGACTCACATAAGTGCCTCTGTTAGTTTCTTTATTTCACTATGTACATCCCTGATGGTCCAGGAGGAGTATCCGGTCAGCAGCGATTCCCACTTGCTCCTGCCCCCAGTGGCTAATATACCTACAATGGCTACCGCAGGCTCTACTGGTAGTCTTGTGGTATATCACTAGAGGTCAGCATTCCTCATGCTTGCGTTGTAGGAGTTGTACCTGCCACACAATGAGCGCTACTTTAATTTAATTTAACTTTAGCATTTATAATCCACTTCACCATCAAGTTCTAGGCGAAACAATCAGTCTAAAAAATACAATCTTAAGACTTTCACGTAATCCAAGTACAATTAATTCAACATATAGTAATGTAGGATCCAAACAAAGTTCAGTTTTCAAGAACAGAAATTAATATCCAAAGTGCTTTTGTAAAAGCCAAGTTTTCACTGAGCATTGTCTGTTGTCAGTCT
This sequence comes from Microcaecilia unicolor, assembly GCF_901765095.1. Classification (NCBI taxonomy): domain Eukaryota; kingdom Metazoa; phylum Chordata; class Amphibia; order Gymnophiona; family Siphonopidae; genus Microcaecilia; species Microcaecilia unicolor. Next base: position 622,146,483 of record NC_044031.1, read on the forward strand.
AGTTTCCTGAGGTAGAGAATTCCAACGTTCTGCTCCTCTTCCAAGTATAGGCGTATCATATTCAATATCTGAAGCCCACTTTGGTTGATATAATTGGGCAAAATCTTGTAGGTAAGCAGGGGCTAAACCATTTAGAATTTAAAGATCCGAGTTAGAAGTTTAAATTTGAGCCTGGCTTTACAGGGGAGCGGGCAGCATTTCAAACCAATGGCCTTCCCCTATTTTGCCATTGTATGTTCCACAATCTGTAATCTTATTTAATTGTTCCTCTGGAAGACTCTGATAAACAATATTACAATAGTCTAAAATTGTTATTACCATTGCTTGCAGAATAATCTAACAATATTTAGGTTCTAAGAAATGTATAATACGATGCAGCATTTTCAATTAAAAAAAAAAGATTTACAAAACTACATTATTTATTTGTGAAGACATTGTCAGGCCTGAGTCTATCCAGACCCCTAATAACTTAATTTCCTCTTGGAGAGATATCCCAACTCCTGCTAATTTAGGGAGTAATTCCAATATATTTTGTGATACATTCCTTACCCACAATATATTTGTCGTCATAAGTACTTAAGTATTGCCATACTGGGACAGACCAAAGTCAATAAAGCCCAGCATCCTGTTTCCAACAGTGGCCAATCCAGGTCACCTAGCAAGATCCCAAAAAAGTACAAAACATTTTATACTGCTTATCCCAGAAATAGTGGATTTTCCCCAAATCAAAATGTAATAATAGGTCTATGGACTTTTCCTTTAGGAAGCCGTCCAAACCTTTTTTAAACTCCGCTAAGCTAACCGCCTTTACCACATTCTCCGGCAATGAATTCCAGAGTTTAATTACACGTTGAGTGAAGAAAGATTTCTCCAATTGTTTTAAATGTACTACTTTGTAGCTTCATCGCATGCCCCCATAGTCTTAGTATTTCTGGAAAGCATAAACAAACACTTCACATCTACCTGTTCAACTCCACTCATTATTTTATAGACCTCTATCATATCTCCCCTCAGCCGCCTTTTCTCCAAGCTGAAGAGCCCTAGCTGCTTTAGCCTTTCCTCATAGGGAAGTCGTCCCATCCCCTTTATCATTTTCGTCGCCCTTCTCTGCACCTTTTCTAATTCCACTATATCTGTTTTGAGATGCAGCAACCAGAATAGAACAAAAAAGATTTATTTTCAAATCCAAGGAGCAAAACCGGGACATAGAACTCAAAACCCTCTTTCATAAGAGAATAAACTGACATCAAGGTATTCCAAGGGAACAAAAGAACAATATCATCTGCATAAGAGAAATATCTGATTCTAAAGGTTCTAAAACCTTTCTCATATCCCTAAGATAGAATTTAAAAAGTATGGGGGGGGGGGGGGAATGGCAATCCTTGTGGAACACAAAAATAAGCTTAGTGTGTCCACACCAGAAAGATAACAAATATAACACTAAGTGGACCTGTAGTTCACTGAAATATATTTTAAAGAGGAAAAGGTCTCAGATGTCACTGGATCACTCTGCCCTAATCGATGATCAAGGGTCAGAAAAAAATAATCACTGAGGGCCATTGAATAAGTGGGTTTCAGATAAGTGTCACTGCAACATTTTGCTAGCTGTTAATTGAATGCTATTTGGATGATTGGTCACTCCTTTTGATTTAATTTTAGAAAAATATTTAAAAAAATAATGAATAGTATGTCTAGAAAATTAAAATAAGGATGGAGGGGGGTTTTGGTCAATGATTAAAACAGCACTAAGGGGGTCTTTTACGATGCCGTGGTAGCATTTTTAGCTGACAGTAAACGCAGAGATACCCATTATATTCCTACGGGTGTTTCAGAGTTTACTGCCAGCTGATTTCTACCATGAGCTAAAAATGCTACCGTGGCTTCGTAAAAGACTCCCTAAGTGATTATTTTTTTCTGACCCTTGATCATTGTAATTATTAGGGCAGAGTGATCCAGTGACATCTGAGACCTTTTCCTCCTTTAAAAGATATTTCAGTGAACTAAAGGTCCACTTAGTTTTATAGATCCTTGTGGAACCCCATATTTCATAGCCCATGACTACGAAAGATGTTTCTGCCAAAGCATCTGGACAGAACTATGTTTCAAAACTCTGGTGAACCATGTTAAAACACCACCAGCAACGCCCATCTCAGAGAGCATCGCCAGCATGGTTGCGTTCTAGGGGTTGTACCTTCTGCACAGAGCGGATTACTTTCCCCATGATTTCTTAGAAGTGCAAAGATCATTGTATAGCTGAAGTGCTCTCTGCTTGGCTTTCATCCTCTTGCCTTTTACAGATTCATTCCTTTTTGAATTCCTTCACTATTTTTGCTTCCAGCTGTTAATATGGGCCCTGGGAAACATGCTGGACATGACATAAGGCCATATATGAAGCTGAACAATAGCTTGAATATCTGTGCTAGGCCTCAGTAGGGTTAAAGGGTCAAATGAAAAAAGTGCTTGCAATTGTCATTTGCAGAAAAATGCTGTTATGATTACTGGAACAGCTGAAGTGACAGATGTTCTGTTAATAGAACCATGTGGCATGAGATAAGGAAATTGGTGTCAGTTGCAAACAGTTTTAATAAGGAACTGAAATGTGAATTTATGAGAATGGGGTATAAACTCTGCACAGTTTTAGGGGAATATGGAAGTAGGGGAACAGGTAAGCAGAAACTGTGGTTTTAGAGTGCAAATGAGAATGACCCTGAATAATCAGAAATAAGGTGATTTACTGTAAATTGTTAGATTAAGTTTGCTGATAACATGGAAACTCCAGTACTAATAAACAGAAAAACAGATGGACGAAAGAAGAAGTTTAAAATCTACTTTGAGGAAGAACGAAAAGGCGGGGTAACTACGTAATCCTAATAGACCTAATGTACAAAAAATCATATATAAGTAACAGCTGTATAGCTTTAGTAAAACAGAGATGTATTACTGAGAATTCACGTCTTGTGACCAGTGTACCACTCTCTATGAGAAAAAAGCCTGAGGCCTGTTCAATTTGATTTACCTTGATTTGCTGTACTACCTATTCTGATATAGACATTATACTCTTGATTGGTAAGTTTTGAATAAATGCTTATTCTCATATTACTAAACAAGCCTTCTGAGTCTGTCTCTTCTAATAGTAAGTTATAATGCATTCTACTGGCTACAGTGGTGGACATGTTAGCACCTAGGTAGAATTGTGTTTTATTTACCTGTAGAAGAGACAGACAGGTTGGAGTCTTACCATACACAACACTCAGAATATACAATTTAGTAATTTTCCTAGAGGTCCCCTTAGAAAGATAGTAATGATCTGGTCCCTTAACTTGTCTTTTATCTGTGTTTCTGTAGATTTAATACCCGAGAGTTGGTTGGAGGAAAGAACTAAAGTGATTGATCAGAATACTATCATTGCAGAGATAAGAAGAAAACACAAGCCAGCGATAGTGTGGAGGTGAGTGGCTAAGAAATATGCAAATCAGTCTGCATATCTATTAATAATTCTCACCTGGAAAAAATTCTGAAGCTCACTCTGTGGGAGGGAAACAGTGAAGGCTAAGCTGTCAGCTCACTCACGCTCACTCATACACCACTCACTGTCACTCATAGGCACGCCCTCAGCCATGCCCCTTCTGGACATAATTCGCGACCCCAATGTTCGAAATGAAGCCTACAAAACCGGAAGTGTGAGGCGCCAGAGATATCCTTTTTGCCATGGCTCAAAACCGGAACTCTGAGGCGTCCTGTGGCCCGCCCTCGCGTCAGAACATCATGACGACGAGGGTGGAGCACAGTCCACGGGCACACGCGATCTCACCCTGCCCTCGGCGGCCATGTTGGTGGCTCAGACTGGACCCGCATCACACAGCGCGCAAGTGCCTGGAGAAGGCTTCCAGCCCAGCTGGGTCGCTAGGCGGCGGTGCCAGGTGGGTCGCTACCACGGGACAGCTGAGTTGCTGACGATGCGTGCGGATGGGGTGCCGGCGCTGGAAACACGATCTCCCCATGCCTGCACGGGGCTTGGGGGATAGCTGGGTCGCTCACGATGTGTGCGGATGGGCTGGGGAGGCTGCACGCGCCAGCCCCAATGAGGATCGCTGCACACCAAAACAGGCAGTTGGGGGACATCTGCGTCGCTCATGATGGGTGCCGATGGCTGGGAAGGCTGCACACGCCGGGAGACACGAGCGTCCCTGCACACCACGACCTTGCTAGCGCCCGTTTCATCTCTCCCAGAACGGGCATTTTTTACTAGTGTTTTACATAAGACTTGACTGCCAGATCTTTAGCAGGTATTGGTCTAGCTCTGATGTGTTCTGCAATGGCTCAGTCAGGGACATTCTAAAAAGTAATGTATGAAACAGTTTACACACATATATCATTAAAATAATAGACTATACGCTCATTTGTCTGCATATATATGCAGACATGCCAAAACACCACCCAAACACTATTTTGTACTGCACAGCGGCGGGGGGCGGCAGTGAAAGCAGCCAGGCTCAGCTCGCCTCACCTTTCCCTTCCTGCTCAGTGTCACGCTCTCACGGAAAGAGGAAATTTACGTCAGAGGAGGGCGGGACGTTTGAAAGGGAAGGGAGGCGAGCCAAGCCTGGTTGCTTTCACTGCCGCCCACCGCCGCTGTGGCTTGAGGTAAATAAAAGTTTTAAAGGCAGGGCGGCAAGAAGGAAAAGAGGGCTGTTGTGGGAAGCTGAGGGCGGGCAGGTGAGAATTGTGAGGATCGACAGCTGCCCGAGTCTCCCGACAGTGGTAAGCATGGCTTGTGGTGCCCTCCAGAGGTCGGCGCCCTCCTGTCATGTTTACCGCACTTACCAGGTTGCGCCGGCCCTATTGACTGGAGGAGGGAAGAGACAGAAACCAGATTGGTGGGGGTAGTGGAACAGAGGAGGAGAGACGTACCCACAGATGGAGAGAAGGAGTTATACCAGACCACTAGGGGCATGGGATAGAGATGGAATGTGGGGTATGGGAGGAAGGAAGAGAGAGGGAACTGACAATGGCACAGGACATGAGATGCTGGGCATGGAGTAGAGACAGGTACACAGGTCAATGCTGGAATAAAGGGTGGATAGGGACACTAAGAGGGCAGATGCTGATCAGGGACGCAGAGAGAGATGGATGACAGAACATGGAGATGAGAACGTAAGCCACATTGAGCCCTGCAAATAGGTGGGAAAATGTGGGATACAATGCTACAAAATAATAAATAAATAAATAAGAAATGTCAAATGGACAAGAGATCCAGGAAAAGCAGATGAGACACGGACCAAACTGAATTGAAAAATAAGTGTTGAGACCACAAAGTAGAAAACAAATAGATTTTGAATTTATCAGTTGGAACATGTCAGTTTTGGGAAATATGTATCTCTTATATCTTGCATTCCATTTCTGTTTCTCTGGTATTGCTATATAGCAGATTCTGACTCCTTTGAGTTTTCCAGTTCAGATTTTTGCCTTCATATTTCTTACTAGTCTGTGATTCCTTGTTTTGTATTTGTTGATGGCCCTGTCTGTGTTTTTGCACTTGTGAGCAAGGTGCATTATTCTGCTAGCATGTAGTTTCTGTGTAGAGATCTGTAGCGGTCCCATTTGTTCTATTTTCTCACTAGATAGTGTATTGGGGTTTTAGGGTCAGGTTTAATATTACTATAATGTTGCAGTGCAGCCTTTCATAGATGAAGTTGTTCTCTTTGCGTCTTAGGAGTCAGTGCTGTTATGGTAGAGTAAGGTTTCTGAGTGTGTTTTTGCACAAGTTTGCTACCTGTAAATATGTTGTGATTTTGTCTTTAGTAAAATATGTCTTTTTGGGAACCTGTGCACGTGACTTCTTTTTTGGCTACTTAGGGTACTCCAGTGTTGCCTCTCCATATTGATAAGTTAGAGTAATGGAGGAATTGTAAAGTAATTGCCCACATACCTGGACCTTTTTGTAGTTAATTAATGTTTTTCCTTTATTCTTTTCTATTACGAGAATTGGAACTCTAATTGTAGTGGATTTAACTAGAAATTATTCAGTTAATTTTCATTGCTTAATACTAGGTTTCCCGCGATTGGCATTGTGGCTTATTTGAATTATTTTTCTGTACAAAAGTTTTGCTTGATTTTGTCTTTATTTGAAATTTCATAAATAAAAAATGTTTAAACACAGATGTCAACAAGGGGGTGGGGTAGGCAGGAGGCAAGGGGCCCAACTGAACCAGTCTGCACAGGGGCCCACAATTGCTAAGACTGGCCCTGCCAGCCTCCCTCTCTCGGTGCTTATCACATTGGGTTTTTTTTTCTTTTTTTCTGGCTTCCAGATACTCCCAAGTGTTGTCTCTAGAGCTGGACAAATTCCTGGATGATGTCAGGTGAGGAAAACCGAGCCAGCCAGAAGTTGTCTCAGAAATGAAGAAAAATCTTGGCTGTCTCTGCAGACATATGGGAATGGGACTTATATACCGCCTTTCTGAGGTTTTTCCAACTACATTCAAAGCGGTTACATATTATACAGGTACTTATTTGTACCTGGGACAATGGAGGGTTAAGTGACTTGCCCAGAGTCACAAGGAGCTGCAGTGGAATCAAACCCAGTTTCCCCAGGATCAGAGTCCGCTGCACTTACCACTAGGCTACTCCTCCACTCAGAACTGTGAGGGAGGTTCAGGCTATCCCCACAGCAGGGTTCTTACACCTGGAGAGGAGAGTCTATTTTCTTCTCTTTTTAAACATGACCATATTGGAGCGGTCCTCACAGACGTTTTTAAAGCTGGGTGAGAGCTCCCTCCCAGAGTTTCTGTTTAGGGATGTCTCAGACAAGAGAGGGAGAACCAGCTATCTCCACAGAGGAGTATGAGTCACGGGGGGAGATGTAGCTGTCCCTTCAAGGGATTGTCTCCGGGGGATGGAGATCCTGGCTTGATATTCAAGTGATTTAATCAACAAATGGGCTTCTGGCAGGTTAAATCACTAGTTGCGGGCGCTAACCAGTCATATTCAGTGGAATATAACCGGTTAGCGCCACTGAAAATGTCTGGTTAGCAGCCAACTGGCTATTTTGAGGGTGTTCTGGTAGCGGAGTCTGCACTTAACCAGCCAAGCTACCCACATAAATAGGACTGCATAAAAGTTAACCCTATCTTAATGCAGTTCGCCATTGCCAGTTAACCACTTTAACCAGCTATGGTTTTTGTGGGCTCTGTAAACCCGGAAATTCAATGTCCATAGCCTGGACAGCAAAAAACTAAGCGCTACCAGCTGAATGTCAATCCCTTAGATTTTACATTTCCATATCGACTGAGAATCCCGTAATCAAGCAAGCACAACTGCAGGCAAGAATTCACCTAAATCAGCATCTTAGGAGGACACAGATCTGAGCATTGTCCATGTAGCAATAAACCACAGATCCAAAGGAACAAATTAACTTCCGTAAGGGCTTGAAAAGATGTTAAAGAGGATAGTGATGAGCCCTGTGGGACTCCACAAACCAGTCTATGAGTAGCAGAATAGTTCCTATTGGTATTCATCCTAAAGTTTGTTCTTCAAAAAAGGAGTACATTCATTGAAGCTATTTCTAGAGCATTCAATTTGGTCGACTGAGATATCGCACCGAACAGATGTCTAGACTTGAGCCTAAAGAAATTACTTTCTTTAGGCTCAAGTCTAGACATCTGTCGGTGCGATATCCCAGTCGACCAAATTGAATGCTCTAGAAATAGCTTCAATGAATAATTAAAATGGATCCAATCCTATCCAGGGAGTAGTAAATATAATCCATAACTGCAAGAAATACTATACTAGAACCTGGCGTAAACTGAGCGGGATAACAGTCCAACCTATAAATATCCTCTACAAACTTCCCTAGCTGGGTACAAACGTATTTTTGCCACCAAACTTCCCTAATTGGCATTAAGCCTGTAGTTCTTACAGGCAACCTCTCTCTCTCTCATGTGGTTAAGATAAACAAAAGAAATAATTTACAGATAGTACAATAACCTGTGAGGTCTAATGTATTCTGTCATTGCCCCTCACTGGCAGTGTTTTGGTCCTCACACAGAAATGGGATCTATCCCCTCATGAACTTGCATCATCTCGTCCACAACATCCTCTCGCGTGGTTTCTCCCTGAACCAAGAGGAGATCAGCTACACCAAGACCCCGACCCCAGAGCCTGTGGAAGTGGAAACCAGAAAGGTAATATGACTCTGCCCTCAGAAAAAGAAATCCATCTCATAAGAACAGCCATGACTGGATCAGACCAGTATCTAGCCTAGTATCCTGCTTCCAACAGTGGCCAAATCTAGGTCACAAGTACCTGGCAGAAACCCTATTAGTGACAACATTCCGTGCTACCTATCCCAGCGTATTGTCTACAATGACACCTAGATCTTTAACTTGAGTGCTGACTCCTAAGGTGGACACCAGCATCAGGTAACTATGATTCGGATTATTCTTCCTAATGTGCATTACTTTGCATTTATCCACATTAAATTTCATCTGCCCTTTGGGTGCCTAGTCTTCCAGTTTCGTATGGTCTTCCTGCAATTTTTCACAATCTGCATGTGTTTTAATAATCTTGAATAGTTTTGTGTCAGCTGCAAATTTAATCACCTCACTCATCGTTCCGATTTCCAAATCATTTATTGATGTGTTAAAGAACACTGGTCCCAGTACAGATTCCTGCAGCACTCCACTATTCACCCTCATCCATTGAGAAAAATGGCCATTTAACCCTACCCTCTGTTTTCTGTCCAATAACCAATTCCTAATCCACAAAAGGACATTGTCTCCTATCTCATGACTTTTTAATTTTCCCAGGAGTCTCTCATGAGGTACTTTGTCAAAGCTTTCTGAAAATCCAGATACACTACATTAACCAGCTCATCTTTATCCAGATGTTTACTTACGCCTTCAAAGAAATGAAGCAAATTGGTGAGGCAAGACTTCCCTCGGCTGAACCCATGCTGACTCTGTGTTAAACTGTTCGTGAGCCCTTGCACCCAGGCTGAGGCTTAGGAAGGACCTTGGCCAAGGCCTAGGGTGGACCAAACAGGCGCTAAGCAAAACTCCATCCACAAAACCCTGCACATCAGGACAAACAACTAGCACCACCAGAAAAGGGACCTAGATCACTCAGGTGGGCCTCACGGCTGAACAGGAACCGAGTCACACACTGGAGAAGGGAAAAAGAACAACAAGGAGTCCCAAAAGGGACTGGCGCACATGCAACGCACACAGCACTAGCTAGTGACACAAGGGAAAGGTGACAGACAAGAAGCTGTCAGGTACAAGCTACGACCAGGGGAAGAGAAAGTCAAGGACAGAATGGGACACAGGCTCAATAAGAGCGAAGCTCCACAGGAACACTCTAGGCCATAACATACAGCGCACACAAATACACTAGGCTGTGCCACACAGCACCCAAAGGAAAAGGGAAGTCTCCTAAACGAATATACAAGGCTGTGCTACACAGCACTCAAGGAGAAGGGAAACCACTATAGGAATACACAGGACTGTGCCACTCAGCACTCAAGGGTCAAGGGAATCCACACACAAGAGTACGCAAGGAAGTACCACAGAGTCAGATAACAGATATTAGAGACAAAGGGAAAAGCAAGCAAACAGGAAAGGCTGCCTTTACAAACACCAAACAGATAAGGGCAATGTTCACAAGAATCAGGAGACAAGCACAGCAGACAAAGCGTAAAAGCAGGCTAAAGGGAAGGGCTGCTAAACACAAGTCAGGGAGAAGCAGGCTTACACTGCATTTAAAGGATAAAAGCTAACAAAGGGGAAAAGCAAACAACATTCTTACCAGAACTCAGTCAGCACACAGAGACAGAGCAACAGAGCACCCACAGGTGCAGGGAAGCAAGGTAATCAGGGAAAGCAGCTTAGGTAGGGAAACAAACAAGCATACGCTGGGAACAACCAGCACACAGAGACAGAGCAAAAGAGCACCCACAGGTGCAGGGAAGTAAGGTAATCAGGGAAAGCAGCTTAGCTAGGGAAACAAACAAGCATACGCTGGAAACAACCAGCACACAGAGAAGCTACGAGCAATGAGAGGAGTAAACAAACTCACACGAAAGCATGGTGTGCTACAAGCACAGACAGAGAGAGGGTAACAGGCTTCAGCTGACAGGGATCAAACACTAAAGCATGGATTGTAGGGAAAGGTAGGTTTAAATAGGTCTGATTTCTGACATCTGCTGCCTCAGATGTCAGCTCAATCCCTAACAGGCCAATCAGAGGCGAGTCCCAGTAATTCCCCTGCCTGTCTAGCAGAATCATAACACTGTCCCATTAAACCATGTTTGTCTATGTGTTCCGCAATTTTTTTTCCACTATTTTCCCTGGCACTGAAGTCAGACTTACTGGTCTGTAATTTCCCGGATCACCCCTGGAACCCTTTTTTAAAATCGGCATTACATTGTGACCTGGCTTGGCCACTGTTGGAAAACAGGATACTGGGCTAGATGGACCATTGGTCTTACGCAGTATGGCTACTCTTATGTTCTGTTGGCCGCCCTCCAATCTTCAGGTACTACGGACAATTTTAACGACATGTTACAGATCACTAACATCAGATCAGCAATTTCATGTTTGAGTTCTTTTAATACCCTGGGGTGTATGCCATTTAGTCCAGGTGATTTATCACTCTTCGATTTGACTCAGTACGTCTTCCAGGCTCACCAAGATTTCTTTCAGTTCCTCCACATCTTCACCTTGAAAACCTGCCTATTTTCATTCCTGTTGCAATCCATTTCATCTCGCACATTCAGGGAACAATACTCAGTGAGGTGATTGCTGCATAGAGTAAGTGGAGGACTTATATGCTTATCTGTATGCAGATTTTCAGCTGGGCTGTCCATGTAAGTATATGACTACTGAACATGTGGTCAGACTTCAGTGGATAAGATCTCTCTTTTAGTTAAGACAACTACTTATATGTCCTACTTAAACAGCTGAATATCACCACTATATGGTTTAGTTTTAATTTCTCCAGGACAAGCAGGATATCATCTTCTCACATGTGGGCGATGTCACTTGACGACGTCCTGCATGGGAGTAGCTCTTCAGCTATGAAAAACCTTTTGAGACTTACTCCACATGCACGTGCACCTTTCCACCTGCCGCTGTCTCATATGATCTAGCCAGCAGCTATTTTTCTGTGGAGCATAACAGTTGCACTCTTCTGGTGCTCCCTGTCAGCATCTGCTTTATTTATTGAGACATTTTCTGCCACCATTTACATTTCTCACTTGTGTAAGTCCGTCGCTGCCGTTATCTGTTTCCGCATACAGTTCAAACTCCACTTATTGACTTACAGGTGCATTCACTCTGCAGCTCCTCAGTACCTCTCCACTCTTACCTCTCCCTACACTGGGTAAATGTCTCTTATCTGCACCCTTCTCCTCCACCGCTAACTCCACACTTTGTTCCCTTTATCTTGCTGCATCATATGCCTGGAATAGACTTTGTGAGCTGGTACATCAAGCTCATCTCTGGCCGTCTTCAAATCTAGGCTAAAAGCCCACCTTTTTGATTCTGCTTTTAACTCCTAGCCCTTACTCACTTCATCAGTACCCATGTTTTATCATTCCCACTTGAGTAATTCCCTTATCTCTTATTTGTCCTGTTTGTCTGTCCTAATTAGATTGTAAGCTCTGTTGAGCAGGGACTGTCTCTTCATGTTCAAGTGTACATCTAGTAGCACTATAGAAATGATAAGTAGTAGTAGTAGTATTTAAATAGAGGGGCAATCTCAGTAATCGCTTTTACAGTGACCCAATGCTGTAATGACACAGCAATTAGTTTTTTTGGAGCATTTCTAAGTTTCCTTTCTTTTATCATCGGCCCTCTCCTGGCCTCAGTAGGCCTTGGCCATCCATTTGGGAATTTTCATTATTGAGTTGTTTGATTTTGCTGTGGCTATTTTTACAGACATGTTCCAGAAAAAGGTTCCCAGTGGCTTTAAAAAGCATTCCTGGTGCAAGAGCAGTATATCCATTATGGACTCTATTCTTGGTGCCTGCAATTTCTGGGACCTGATTATGATCCCTCTTACTATCTTCTGTTCTCACATTGGTCAAAGAGGGGTATCCATAGTCGTGAAAAGCAGTGTAAACACATTTTTTGTGCCAGTAAGTCCACACCGCCAACATCAGCATTGGAAGCATCAGTCTCCGTGTTCCCCAAGCTATAGTGTATCACCCACCCTTGATTTTGAGCATCAATAGAGCTCATCGGTATCCATCATTATCCATTCCCCTGCAAAGAAAGAAGAATTCATACTCATCTTCATCAGCGCCAAGGGACAAGGATGCTGGATGTCAGGCAGAGGCCAGGGGTACCTGCTTGGACCCCTTCAGAGCATGGTGCTGACAGCACCAAGGCATTGAGATCCCAGTATCCTCGAAGCACCCCCAATGTGAGGATCACTCATCCTGAAGTGGTATCAGAGGGAGTATGATAGCCTCCACAGAATCAACGACTAGTTCCCGATTCACTCTAGGAGACTTAGAAGAATATGACCACTCTGACTGTAATGCCTCCACCTTTATCAATGGCAGCCTTGAGGAGCAGCTTCTGAAGAATTTTGGAGAATGGATGGAGTGCTTTCTTTCTCAGCTTGAGGCTGCTGTTTTGGCACCATTGATGCCAAAGATCGAAGCAATATAATCAGTGCTCAAGACCTGTGCACTGCCTTCAAGGGAAACATTGACACCAAAGGAGCTTGGAGTCAATGCAAATAGCACTGTTATTGATCTCCAATACATCGAGAGAAGAAGCTTTGCCAGCACACCAGAGGTCCTCGGTGCCTTGATGTCCTTAGCCCAGGCCTGACCAAAAAGTCAGTTCAAGGCAGGCAGAGACTTATGAATAATTTTATAAGTTGGAATCAGAGCACGCCTTGAGATCTTAAAATAGCCAATAGTCTTTTTGGAGAAGGAGTCCATTGGCCTCCCATTAGATTCCTCCCCACCACATAAGAGATGTAAATCTCCACCAGAGGAGCTCTTGTTCACAGAGTTTATCAGGGTGATGGCTAAGGCACAGGAGGAATCTAGGGCAGAAACATTGGAATTCCTCCAATTCCTCGACCTTTCTTAAGGAAGCTGTGACAGTGCCTGTTCACAATATCCTGAGGGAAGTACAGATGAGAATGTGTGAGCCCCCTCTCTTTACCTCCTGTTAATAAGAAGGCCAACTCTATGTATAGAGTTCCAAAAGGCTCGGGATTCGAGAAGCTACATCTTCCTCGCCATTCCTTGGTGATCGAATCTGCTCTCAAAAGAGCCATGGATATAAAAACGTACTCATCGGCATTCCCAAGGAGAGAAGTGAGGATTTTGGAGTCTTTTGGGAAAAAATTCTTCTAGAATGCTATGCTGACATCCAGCATAGCATCCTACCAGCGTTTCACGTGTATGTACCTGCAGAACATTGTGCTCAGTGTAGTGGAGTTTACTGAACTGTCCCGCAGGAGGCCAGTGAACTCTTTGAGCTTGTAACCGAGGGAAAGGAGTGCTGAAAATACATGATCTATGCAACCTATAACATTTTCAATATGGCATCCAGAGCCTCCTCAGTGAAGTTTGGCACCAGCAAGCCAGAAGTGCAGGAAAGGCGTGCTGACATGCTGATAGGTTCTGAAAATTGTCTGGGAAGATTGCTGTCTGCAATTAGAGAATATTTCTCCAAATTGCCCACCAAGAGCATCATAGTTAAACTTTTAGCATCAGGAATTGCTTACCAAACAACTCTTTTCCCTCTTACAGGCCATGACTCTGTTGTATCATGGGAAAGAAGAAAGGGGTTTTTTTTTATTATTATTCCAAGTACATACAGATACTTCCAGGTCACATGAGGTATCTGAGTTTCATTATACGGAAACACCACTTCCAATATCGCATACAGCTCTTTGACCTCTGGTCAGCACCAAGATTATTCACAAAACACCTAGCAGTCATTGCAGCATCTCTATGTAGGTTAGGGGTGCACGTTTCCCTATTTGGATGATTGGCTGCTCAAGAGCACATTAGAGGAAGGTGCAAAAGAATCAATACATGTGACTATGAAGAAACAGTGTGTTTTAAGCCTGTAAAAAGTATTAGATATTTTCCTGTTTTAATTATGTCCTGAAGTGTATTTCTTCTATTTGGCCAGCAGCTGTTGTTTCTTTGCTGTAAAGCTATTATAGGGAACTGAATGTTCTTTTTCTTTAACACAAGCAGGAAGCAAGCAGCAGTATACTTTTACAATTTGTTGACTGGGCTCTGATTGGCCTGGAGTTTAAAAAACTACCCAGTAGTACTGGCTGTTGCTTCAGTCTTAGCCCTGGAGAAAAGAGAGACAGATCTCTTTGCTGAGGCTTGGTGAATATATGTCCTGATCTCCCCAGGTACTTTCTAGGAAGTATGCAAATGTTTAGTTAGTGTTATAATTGATCCATATTTCAGTTACATGTTATTGTTTGCTAATTGCACTATTTTGTTCCACTGTTTGATTTTTAAAAGACAATAAACAATATTTAGTTTATTGCCTGTCTGAACTGATAAAGAATCCTGGTGGTTTGTGGTTGGGTCTGTGAGTGCTTTCTGGGAACTGTGGGGACCACTAGGAGTGTGGCCCCAGTAACCTAGAAATCACTGGGGATAATTTGAGAGCGGGAGACTTGTCCAGAGGTGGTTGTGACCCAGTCAGTGGGAGGAGGGTGCTAGTGTAGAGCACAAGTGGCAGGGGCAGGCGGACCTCAGCTGTGCTGAGGACCCTCTAAGTGGCCGTGGGGTAACCCCAGGTGGGTGGCTAGGCATTTTGTGACTATTTAAGCACCAGATCTGTGAGGGTTTGTTGTAAACTAACCCAAGTCACAATTAAGCTTTTCACAAAAATTGGAATCTATAGACAGCTTGAATCTGCATTTCTTCTACAACAGCAGATCTTAATTCTCATATCAATAGTAGCAGAAATGCACCAGAGTCTGCAGGTATCCATCAGTCAGATGTTGAGGATGCTGGGCCACATTGCCTCCACAGTTCATATAACTCCCATGGCACACCCCTGAACAACAAACAAAGCGTAATCGGCCAAGCTTTGTGGACCTGTCCACCCACTGGTCACAAACCACAGGGAACCTTCAGGACATCATATCTGACACCACTCCACTCAGGTTTCGCTGTAATGGTAGATTGTATAATCTAATTCACGAAAAAGAATCCCCTTTAAAATTCCTCAAATTGAAAAGGTAGTGACAACAGATGTGTCCAACCTGAGAAGGAGAGCTCATGTACATGGGCTCCTCAACCAGCGTCTATGATTTGGCACATGGTTATGCAGTATTCATGCATAGATCTCCTGAATTTTGGATACTCTGGAATTGATTCATTATTATTACAGTATTCTTGTGTTGATCCTCTGGATTTGGGACCTCTGGTGCCGAATTCCTAAGGAAAATACTTTTGGGATTGGTACTCGGTGCTTGGTAATTCTGCAGCTCCTCTGTTATTTGTATGGGGTAAGTATGTGTGCTTAAAGCAGCTAAAATTTATTAGGGAAGAGCAATATTTGCATTGGTTGAGCAGATGGCATTCTTTGTTACCATGGTAACTTATTTCTCTGTCTTTGCTTTCCAGGTAATCCAGATGCAGTGTAACATGGAAGAGACTGAAGACACCAAACGCTGGCATGTAAGATTTATTTATTGCTATAAGCATACATATGATGACTAAGGGATCTGTAAATGCTTTAAGTAAAACAAACCTCAACTACCACCGTATGGCACACTCACCCACTGACTGGCTTTCTCTGAACCGGTTACCATAGTTACTGTTTCCAGAATTGCTCCACCTATGGCCCTTGACATAGTCATACCGAGACTCAGTGAGAGGGAAGGATCTAGAGCCAATCTGAGGAGACCTTAGAATGTTTTGCAACTGATAGTGAAAAATTTGTATTTTCTGAACAGTCACAGCAACCAACTAATTAGTTGTCTGCTCTGCTTGCAATAACACAACATCATAGATCACAAAGCCCAAGTTGGTTAGTCCCTGCTGTTTCAATAACTACAGCAAATACTTCTAACACAATACACTGTAGGTACTGTTCCCTTATTGCTGTGAGATTATCATAAAAATCACAAAGAGGAGGGAAAGACCTCAAATTGCCCGGGTGCTGAGATGGGCTTCCAACCAATATCTACAAAGTACTCACCAGGCTATTGCTCATCACTGGCCAAAAACCTCCTCAAAAACATTTCTACTTTTTCTGCTTTTAAATATTTAAAAACCCTCTATTCAAGAATCAGCATGTAAATGCAAGAAAAGTGTTTAAGGTTACTTAGCTTCTTGGCTGGTCAGACTGCTGAACACCCAATAACATAACTCCCGACGGGGACCCATTTTGCCCACTGGCTTTCTCAAGGGAGGTGTCACAGATGTTCTAAAAATAAGCAGACCCCATATTAAGAAAACATCCTCCGGCAAAAAGAACACAATGGCATAGTTCAATGGCAAACAGGGTATTTAAACAGTATACATTTTTACTCACTTGTCATATTCTTCCAACCATCTTGGCTGCACAAAGTTCCAAAATGGCGCCACTACTTAAATATGATGCTTACATATTGTGCACCAATCAGCTCAATCAAACTCAAATTACGGGGAGCCAAAAGGGAAAAACCATTCACAAAACATTTCACAAAAAGGCTGTCCATTCAACTGTGGTATTCAAGAGACTGCAGGCGGTGTATCCATCGCTGTTCACATTGTCTTAACAGACGGTCGTGATCCCCTCCTCGTTTAGGTGCTAAAACCTGTTGTACTACAAAGCACCATAAATCTTCAAACATGTGGTTCACTGCCTTACAATGGGAAACTAGAGGCGCTCCCAGCCTGCTCCTTAACAAACACGATTTATGTTCAGTCACTCAGACTTGCAGCCTTCCCCACGTATAGTTTATTAATGGCATCTCAAGATATAAACAACATGAGTTGATTGGCAGTTAGTGTAAGATCTCAGTAAATACTGCTTGTGATCAATTGGATTGAAAAAATCCACACACTCTACAGTGATGGCGCAAATCCCACATCTGCCACACTTATAGTGGCCACCATTAGTGGTGGTCAGGCATAGGCGCCCCATATAAGAGGCTTGGGGAGGCTAAGGGGCTCATTTTCAAAGCACTTAGCCTCCCAAAGATCCATAGAAACCTATGGAACTTAGCCTCCCAAAGTGCTTTGAAAATATGCCTCCAAGCCTCCCCAGCCCAATCGTCGACTTCCGCTTGTGGTGCAGCCCACCTCCCGCCCGGCGTATTTTCATCTTTTATTTCCGTGGCAGCGACGTCAATGAAGAAAAAGACTACAGGCTCGCCGCCAGCTTCTCCCTTCTCTCTGCTCTCGCGGAAACAGGAAATGCATCACGGGACACTGTGTGCAGAGAGAAGGGAGAAGCTGGCGGTGAGCCTGTAGTCTTTTTCTTCATTGACGTCGCTGCCACGGAGCGTATGGAGGTAAGCTCCGCCCCTTTAGCCTCCCCAAACAGTTGGGCTACCGACCGTCTATGTGGTCAGGCATCCTGTAGCCGGTAAATTGGCAGGGCTCAAAAGTTCTTTTAGATTATGCCCTCTAGAAAAAGCAATTCTCAGATGGTACTGAAGTTGGAAGTCCGCATCAGCACCCAGGTAGTTTGAGGTTTTCCTCCTCTTTGTGATTTTATGATAATAATCCCATAGCATAAGGGAACAGTATCTACAGTGTATTGTTGGAAGTATTCTTGAGATTCTGTAGAAAAATTCAATAACTAAAGGACACAAAGATTGCTTCTCTGATGTTTCAGCAATCACAGAACCTACCCACTCTGCTTTCTCAGTCAAAATCAGCACTCAAACAAACATAGAAACATTGAAAATGATGGCAAGCAAAGACCATACAGCCTATTCAACCCATTCATCCATAACAACTACTCAGTGGCGTAGCAAGGGCGGGGCGGTGGGGGTGGTCCGCCCCGGGTGTCAACTCAAGGGGGGTGCTCCCAAAGTCCTCTTCTTCCTGCCAGCTCCCGCACCCTACTACCTTTACAAAGAAATCTCGGAAGCCGAGGCGCAGCGCCTCGCGTCTGCATGTAAAGAAGTGTGGATTGTCTCTTCTGGCCTTCCCTCACTCTGTCTGTCTGCCCTTGCGGAAATAGGAAGTTGCGTCAGCAGAGGGCGGGACAGACAGAGTGAGGAAAGGCCCGAAGAGACGATCCACACTTCTTTTACATGCAGACGCGAGGCGCTACGCCTCGGCTTCCGAGATTTCTTTGTAAAGGTAGTAGGGTGCGGGAGCTGGCAGGAAGAAGAGGACTTTGGACGGAGCTGAGGGTAGGCACTGGGTTCGGGGGGAGGAGACTCAGATGGGAGAAGGGGGAACAGATGGGAGAAGGGGCGTGGAGCCTCCCAACAGTTAAAATGCACTCCAGGGGGGGGTCATCATGCTGCACCCGGGGGGGGGGGGGCAACGGCGAACCGCCCCGGGTGGCAGCCACCCTTGCTACGCCACTGCAACTACTAATCTGTGCTATCCTTTCCTCTCCTTTTGAGATCTATGCCTCTTGCATTCAGATACAGTCCTCATCTTCACCTCCTCCACTAGGAGGTTGTTCCATACATCTACTACCCTTTCAATAAAGAATTATTTCCTTAGATTACTCCTGAGTCTATCCCCTTTCACCTTCATCTTATGCCCCCTGGTTCCAGAGCTTCCATTCAATAGAAAGAGACTTGCCTCCTATGCATTTATTCTATGAAGGTGTTTAAATGTCTCTATCATATTTCCCTGTTCCTGTCTTTCTTCCAAAGTATACATATTGAGTTCTTTAACTCTGTCCCCATATACTTTATGGAGATCAACTGCATCCTTTTTATATCTTTTTGAAGGTGCAGTCTCCAGAACTGTACACAGTACGCTAAATGTGGTCTCACAAGAGATTTATACAGAGGAACTATCTCTGCTGGCCATTCCTTTCCCTATACACCCAAGCGTCCTTCTAGCTTTTGCTGTCACTTTTTCTGCTTGTTGGGCCACCTTAAATCATCAGGTATGGTTAGCCAAAGTGCTGCTCTTCTATGGTGCACTAAAGTACTTCACTCCCTATACTGCGCTGCTTCCTTGGGTTTTTGTAACCCAAATATATGGCCCTGCATTTTTTAGTATTAAATCTTAATTGACAAATTCTAGACCATTCTTTGAGCTTTGCTAAATCCCTCTTCACATTATCCGTACCATCAGGGGTTGTCATGAAATGCCTAGCCACCTGCCTGGGGTTGCCCTGCAGCTACTTAGAGGGTCTAATCCCACCACAGCTCAGGTCCACCTGCTGCTTGTTCTCTACACTAGCACCCACCTCTTGCTGACTGGGTTCCAACCACCTCTGGGCAAGCCTCCCACTCTGAAGTTATCCCCAGTGATTTCTAGGTTATTGGAACCACACTCCCAGTGGTCCCAGAGTTCCCAGAAAGCACTCACAGACCCAACACACAAGCCACCAGGATTCTTAGTTAGTCCAGACAAGTAGAGGCAATAAACTAAAAGTGTTTATTGTCAAGAAAAATTAGAACAACAGAAAAGGTGCAATCAGCAAACAATAACAGGTAACTGAAATATGGATTAATTATAACACTATCTAAACATACCATCTAAACAGTACCTGGGAGATTAGGACATATAGCTGCTCACAGGTTATCAAATATAACTGATCAGTGGGCCTCAGCAAAGAGATCCTTCTTCTTTTCTCCCTAGCTAAGACTGAGAAAAAGCCAGTACATCCTAGCTGAATTTCGAGCTCCTGGGCCAATCAGAGCCCAAAACAAGTTTCAAAAATAGCTGGCCACATCACTGCAGGTTATCTCTTATCTGTGTTAACTAAAGAGGGAACAGTCATTTGTCTGTAACAGCTTTAAACATAAATATGCACCACCTGCTGACCAAACTAGAGAAATATACTTGAAGAAATAATACAGTTTTGCAGACTTAAAATCCACTGTTTTGTCACAGGTGTTTACCTTATTGCAGATTTTAGTATTATCTGCAAAGAGGAAAACCATACACCCTATCCGTTCTGCAAAATCACTCAAAAATGTTATAAAGAACTGAACCAGAACAGATCCCTGTGGTAATGCCCTTTTCCTCAAAATGAATTCCATTTACCACTATACTTTGTTGCCTTCCTCTAAACCAGTTTCTAAACCATTCAATCACTTTAGGGCCTATACTAAGGGTGCTCGGATTTATAACTTGCCTATGTAGAACTGTGTCAAAGACCCTACTGAAGAGTACCAAATCTAGTGTTTTCCCATGATCCCTATTTTCTCCCAGACAAATTAATTAATTAGATTCATTTGACAAGACCTACCTCTAGTAAAACCATGTTGCCTGGGTCCTGCAATCCATTGGGTTCCAGAAGCTACCCTATTCTCTTTTTAAAAGCATTTCCATTAATTTACTCATCTCAAACATCTGACTAATTGCCCTGTAGTTCACCACTCCTCCTTATTTTCATTTTTATGGAGAGCAGAGCTTTTGTTTCAGCCAATATGCACTGGTACTCTGTACCAGCATCTTTTTCCCTGCTGCACATATTTATAGCCGCTGCAGGGGCAGGCACCCATCCACCCACAGGCCCTCCCTGGGCCTACCTTAAAAGTCCTGGTGGCCTAGTGGCCTCTTCGAGGCAGGAGCGTTACTCGTTCACTCCTGCCCATGCTTGTTTTGCAATCAAAATGGCTGATGTGATTTCCTGCACCAGCCATGTTGAGATTGGAACCAGTAATGATAGGAGCCACTCCTGCCTATGCTGGTTCCAGTCTCAAAATGGCTGCTGCAACCCCTCACAGTGTCAAGAGCTGCTGCGGGAAGTCACAGTAGCCATTCTGTTTGCAAAACCAAAATGGGCAGGAGTGAGTACTGGTGATCGCTCCTGCTCTGAAGAGGCTACTAGACCACCAAGACTTTTAAGGTAGACCCAGGGAGGGGGGAGCTTATGGTCATGGTGGATAGGGGGGATGGTAGTGAGGTAGTAGGAGGACGTACCAGCACCTTTTTTCCTAGGACCACTCACGAGTCTAGAGAAGAATTGAGAAGATCAGACACCCTGCTACATAAGGGACCATTATTTGAACATGAGGTGGGAGAACCTTCTCCTTAAAGTCAACATCATAACTTTAAAAAGAATCCTATATTGCACTGGAAGCCAATGATAATGTATATAAAGAGGGGTCACATGATCAATGAAACAAGCTTTGCCCAAAAGAGCTTATATCCACTCCCACACACAATCCTCCCTCATGTCACAAAATGTGTCCCTTCAATCCTGTAGATTTAAGCTAGTCTGGTAGTATAGTATGTGAGTCTGCTTCTGATATGATTTTTTTCTCTCCCGTTTCTCATCCAGCTCACCCTCTTCTTGAAGCTGGAAGACAGGCTGCATCGACAGTTGAGCTGTGACCTGCATCCTAGTATGGTTTTTGTACTTCTTAAGGGAAGGAAAGGTGTAATTTGTGACTAAGGGGCCTGGTGGACAGTGAACATTTAATGTACTTAATGCAGCATGATGAGAATTAGTGAATGCCCCTCAGAAGTCCTGCACTGGAACCACAATGAAGATCTGAGATTAAAGCACCAAACTCAGGAGATTTGGGAATATGAGGATTCAGGATCTATCCCCTAACTGAGGTCTAGAAGGTGGCAACAGTGCAAGAGATGGAGAAAGAGAACCTCTTACCACAACAGGAGCAGAGGATTACTTGGATTTTCTCTTTACTGCTCACTGTTCAGAAAAAAAGAGTAAAAGTAATTTGGATTTTAGCCTGCCTTCTCCAATGGTGATGATGATCATTGACAGGCAATCATAAAATAAACCAATATACTAAAAGAACTTCAGATTAGTTTGAACATCTCTGCTCCCTTAGAAATGTTTTTAATTAGCTGACAATTCAACAAAATTCAGATTCAGATAGCAGTCCAGCAGCAAGAGGTGTAGCTTAATGGTTAGAACAGCAGGCTGATGCAAGTCACCTTCTCTTGCATCAGGTACAAACTTAACGACCCTTTTACAAAGCTGTGGTAAGCAGTCACAGGTGCTTGCCACAGCAAAAAATGAAGTACCACGGGGCATGCTAAGGCATCCCGCAGTAATTTTGCCACGAGTGCAATACCAATGCTCTGAAAAAGAAAATGTATTTATTGACGCAGGGGGCATGTCAGGGAGCACAGATTGGGCGTGTTCTGCGCTAATCAGCATAGCTACACTGCTGCGCATTAACCAATTAACACACGCCTAGTGCATGAGCCCTTACCTTCTATAAACTAACATATGTATCTAGCTTCTCCTACATATGCACACAAATTTGGAATGAATTACCAAAATCCATAAAATAACCCACAACTTAGTGAATTTCCGTAAATTATTGAAAACCTATTTATTTAAGAAAGCATACAATAATAATCCATCCTAAATGTCAATTAACAATTGTACCTATGCAAATGTATTCATTAAGCCTTAATTGTTTTTTGCTAAAATATCTTGATTTGTAGTTTAATGTTCCTAATTATTCAAGTTAATCTTTTACGAACGAAATTAACCTAATACCTTTCAATTCTTATTATAAGTTAAACTTTCCTTCCTGCAACCAAATTCACTCTGTATCTGTCACGTCTTCCAAACAGGAACTAGGTTTGTGAGCCCTTGGGCCACTGTCGAGGAGCGGCAGCGGCAGGCAAAACCACCCCACAGAGGCAAGGCTGAACTCTGACAAACAGTGAAACTTCACCTGCACATGGCCACCTTTTAACCAAGAGTTGAGCCCCTGGCTGCAAGTGGCCGGCAGGACTTACTGGGCAGGCAAGGCAGGACTGGATACTCACTAGGCTGAACAAGGACTGAGGGTCAGAGGGGAAAGGAACATACAGGGACAGCAGGGCAAGGAAGGGAAAGCTAAAGGGCAAGACTGAAAGCTGCAAGCAGCCACTAAAACAGGAACAAAACACTGAAACAAGACACAGAACTAAAAGCTGCAGAGCAGCCACTAGGCCACAAACAGACAAAGACTAAACACAAACTAAAACCCAGAGACAAGACTAGCAAACAAACAAACCTAATCTAACTACCCACAGACTAACTAAAACAGACAAGAATCAGGGCAAGAAACCAGACTGAGCAGAAGTACAAACAGCACCCTAACAAACCTCAGGGCCTTAGGCGATGCAAAGGCAGAGAATATCCAACTGACTAAAAAGCCCAGCAGCAGCTGAGGCTCAGCTGCAGCAATCACCAGGCAACTACTAGTGCTGTGTAGGTTCAACCAAAGCAAGCAAGTCTCGCAGCCCGGAAGATCCAGACCGGACTGGGATGAAATCTGGAACGGGTGACAAACCAGCCAGTTCAATGCATCCACCATGTCTGGCCACCAGGTGGCGAGATGACTGAGAGCCTGAAACATGGGCAGAATCGTAACAGTATCCTCTACCTTAACTATGTATTTCTCTTCTCCGGAACTGGTATTCACCATTTACGGATCTATGTAAGCCACATTGAGCCTGCAAATAGGTGGGAAAATGTGGGATACAAATGTTTAAAAAATTTAAAAAAAAAATAAAAACATAATAGATGGCGGTAAGGGTAAGGGCTCATGTGATAATCTTAATGAACACACACTAATGGCAAAATTAGCAAGTGGTTATTAGTGTAAAAAAAAAAAAAAAGGAAATTCCGCCATTTTACCCCAGCGGTAAAAATGACCTTAGCATGTGGGAATGACCAATCTAAGGGTGCACTAAGGCCACTTTAGTACCACTATTTGGTAAAAGGGCCCCTTAGATTACGAGCCCTCAAAGGACAAGAAAATACCTACAATACCTGAATGTAACTTACCCTGAGCTACAACTGAAAAAAGGCGCAAGACAAATCTAAAATCCCTGCCCCTTTTGCATCGTGCCACATATGATTGTCTACCAAGTAATGAATCTGTGTTCTGGAGACTAGAATGGCCAACCTGGAAAAGCTATGGGAAACTGAAAAGTATATAAAGGAATCCTTCAGGGACATAGTAGAGTTCTCCCCTTTCTACTCTGGCAGCCCCTGGGTGGGGAACGGTCACCTGAGAGGAAACAATGCTGTAGCTAGAACCTGCCGTCAAGGTGATGAAGAATCCTCTAGCACTGACAATGCCCAGGAGGGAAAGGTTAGGATGACCATTTAGCTGATGATTTATTAGAAATTTAAACAGCTGAGTGGCTAGTGGACAAGAGGATCAATTAGTAGCTTGTCTGCCTGGTACAAAGGTGGTAGACCTCATGCATCACTCAGATAGGATTTTAGACAATGCTGCGGAGAAGTTGGCTGTTTTGGTACATGAAGGTACCAATAATATGCGAAGGTTCAAGAAGGAAATTCTGAAGTCAAATTTAGGATTTTAGATAGAAAGCTGAAATCTAGAATTTCATTATCAGAAATATTCCTAATTCAGTACTTCAGGGGCAGACAGAGCTCTGGAGTCTTAATGCGTGGATAAGATGATGATGCAAGGGAAGGCAGCTTTTAAACTAGATCATGGAAGAAGACCAAAAGATTCTCGGGAGAACATGGTTTGAAGTGAAGTATCTTTGAAGGATAACAACAGAGGGAAGTTAGGGTATTACAACAGAAAGATTGCAATAATGGCAGAAGTAGCCCAGATGCCTTTAAGTAAACAACAGACAAAGTTAGAACATTTCACATAATCCCTCTCAACTGCTAAGCAGGTTGTAATACCAAAAACAAAACAAAATACTTTCAAATGTCTGTATACAAATGCTAGAAGTTAAAATGGATGAGAGAATTAGAATTATAGCATTGAAGAGGTAAATAAAACTGGTGTCTCGGAGACCTGGAGGAAGAAGAATAGCCCAATGGGACACAGGGATACCAAGTTACAAATTATACCACAGTGATAGCATGAATCAAATCGATGTAATAGGATGCAAGTTCTCGAGATAGGGAAGAGTATAATAGAGATATGCTACAATCCACCTGGTGAGAATGAACAGACAGTTAATGAAACGCTAACAGAAATTAGGGAAGCTTACCAACTTGGCAACACAATAATAATAGATTATTTCAATTACCCCAATACTGAGTGTCACATCAAAACACCAGGGAGGTAAAGTTTCTAATTGCAATAAATGACTGCTGCATGCTGGTTCAGGAACTGACAGGCGGTGGAACAGAGGATTTTATGCAAGAATTAACAGTATCAGGACCATTTGGCAAAAAAAATCATAACGTGATCAAATTCAGCCTTATTACTGCAAATCAATTATGATGTCATTTAACTTTAAAAGGGAGCCTATGATAAAATGAGGATATTGAAATTAAATATTGAAAAAATAAAAGGAACACCTACCAAAGTTAACAGTTTATATCAGGAAGAAGCTTTGTTTAGCTCCTCCGAGCAGTGTCTACCACCTTCCTCCAGTTGCTTCTTTAATTTACCTTAACTGTCCTACAGATTGAGACATCCGAGGACGTGTACAGGCTTTCCCAGACTCCCCATTACATTAATATTCATATGCATAAGAATGTAGTACCTCTTATTAAAATATTGTTCCAAGGGCTCAAGATATTTCCCTGTAGGATGTTTGGAGGGTGGTTTCTTGAACCAATGAGATGATTCAAGGCATTGTGGCTCAGCTATGTACTGTTACCTCTGAAATTGTATCTAAATTACAGAGTATGGATTCTAAATTTTTGCTAGAGAAGGGGGTTTAGGTAGTGGAGTTGCACCTTCTTTCTCTGCAGTTAAAATAGCCTCAGTTTATACCCTAAACATGAGGCTATGGAAAGTTCCCTTAAGATGAGGAATCTGTGACTCCTATCTTCAGAAATTTTGTTGAGGAAATATTTCAAGAGATTTTAAATATCTTCTATCATGATGACATATTGATTGCTAATTGTTATTATTATTTTAATAAGACTTATGTGGTGAATGCAACTGAAAGGGAGCTAGATATTTTGGCTCCTAATAGTAACTTGGACCTGACAGGCTTTTTGGAGAGCTCATTAGATACAATTTCTAAAAGCAGAAGAAACAGGAGACAAACCTCTGCAAAACACACAGGCAAACCAACAGCAGAGGTGATCCAGGGAGTGAAGAGCAGATGCGAGTTCAGCAAAAATGTTTTTATTGGAAAAGAACCCAACCTGGCCAAGTTTTGACTCTGCTTTCATCAGGGGTCACCATGAGCATGTTCAGTAAAAATATTCCTTATACTGCGTAGCGTAATGCCGCTATTGAATTTTGGATTCACTCAGCAGCACTATGCTATGCAGTATAAGGAGTATTTTTATTGAACATGTTCGATTTTGCTTGGAAGATTTTTGTGACCCCTGACAAAGGCAAAGCTGAAACATGGCCAAGTTGAGGCCTTTTCCAATAAAGTTGTTTTTTTGTGAACTTGTGTCTGCTCTTCATTCCCTGGATCACCTTTGCTGTTGGTGTGCCTGACAATTTCAACTAGAGCAACCCCTCTGGTTACATTCTCTAATGATAAATATAAATTATTGAATTTAAAAACTTAAAAAAAAATCTTTTGTGAGCAGAAACAGCAAATTTGTCTGGATGTAGCATACACTAATCACTTGCAAGTGTCTGGTGACATATAAAGGGAAAAGTGTATATTTTCTTTGTACTTATCTGGAGAAATTTCTTTTTGGAGTGTAGAAATGTTTGATAACGATTAGGGATAGATTTGTTGTTTTATTTTTTTAATCTTAATTTTGTTTTCACTCAGTGCTCCATCTCGCCTCATGATGGGGGCTACTGCCTTAGGTTTCTTTTTTTATTTTCCTGTGGCAGATGTTTAGCTGTTTTTGGCTGTTTCTTTATATTGTTTTTGAAATGTATTTTTAATATTGTATTAAAATACCATCTTGGAAGCCCAGATCAGATGTATTCCATGCTTTAAAAAAGCAAGAAGGAAGGTAAAGCAACTGCCAATACAGTTGAAAGAGGACGCTGTAGCCCACAGAAGAACTTTAAAAAAATGGAAAATAGATCTGAATGAAGAAAATAGGAACAGCAAAAGCACTGGCATTCTAAGTGCAAAGCACTGATAAGGCAGGCAAAAAGAATTTGAAAAGAAGCTCGTCATAGAAGCAAAATCTCATAATAAAAACTCTTCGGGTACATTTGAAGAAAGAAGCCTATGAGAGGGCATCAGTTGGACCATTAGATGTTCGATG
Organism: Microcaecilia unicolor; assembly: GCF_901765095.1. Classification (NCBI taxonomy): domain Eukaryota; kingdom Metazoa; phylum Chordata; class Amphibia; order Gymnophiona; family Siphonopidae; genus Microcaecilia; species Microcaecilia unicolor. The sequence goes on from NC_044031.1 coordinate 622,173,734, forward strand.
GGTAATAAAAAGGGCACTCAAAGAGGACAAGACCATAGCTGAGAGACTAAAGTGGTTATTTAAGAAGCCCTATTCATCAGTTGTATGTGTAAATACAGAATTTACATGTGCAAATCAAATAAACCTAGAAAACCCAGTATTAGAAAACCAGGATATACATGTGTAAATTGTAAATATGAGCAAATACCCAGGGGGCAATGGCATGGTTAAGCCAGGAAATTATTATTCAAGGGATGGGATCAACAAATCGCTAGACTATAATTAAATACTGAATCCCACTGCGTGATGGTAGAATCTGTGTTTACTACCTGTAAATTGTCTCCTGCTGGAATTTCTACAGAAGGAAAACGGCCTCAAAGAGCTCAAGGATATCTTGTATCTATAGAGCTTAATCGGATCCAGCTGATCCTCTCTTCATCACTGGCCTACACAATTAAGTTTACAAGAAATGTGGTATTTATTTATTGCATTTGTATCCACATTTTCCCACCTCTTTGCAGGCTCAATGTGGTTTACATTACATCATGTATAGTGGAAATATGTAAGAAAATAGACATTTAGTATTGCATAAGGATCTTGGGTAACATGATAATAAGAAAGCATGATAGTAGTATAACAAGCAAATATCAAAGGCAATTCTGGATATATGTATAGGAGTTTGTTTGTTGATCTTTGTGGTATGCCTTGTCAAAGAGATGGGTTTTCAGTAGTTTACGGAAGTTAGTTAGTTCATAGATCGTCTTTAAGTTGCGCAGCGCGTTCCAGAATTGTGTGCTCAAGTAGGAAAAGGTTGACGCATGCGTTAGTTTGTATTTTAGACCTTTGCAGTTAGGGAAGTGAAGATTAAGGAATGTGCGGGATGATTTTTTAGCGTTCCTGGGTGGTAAGTCTATCAGGTCTGACATGTAGGCTGGGGCATCTCCGTGAATGATTTTGTGAACTCTAGGGTACATATTTTGAACGTGATACGTTCTTTAAGTGGGAGCCAGTGTAGCTTTTCTCATAGGGGTTTAATACTTTCATATTTTGTTTTACCAAATATGAGTCTAGCTGCAGTGAATCCACACATATATCAATTCTGCAGTCTCTCTATGCTAAATTAATTTACAGGCTCAATGCAGACTCTGCTACCATTAGGTGAGCTTTGACAATTAAAAGGCATTTATCTTCATTCAAGAGCCAATCGATTTATTCTGTGCTCATGCACATGCATTGAGTCTGTGTACAGCGGCTCCTCTGCTCACTCATTCAGCAATCTGTACCCTCCCGACTTAAGTGTATGATCAAGCTTATAGATCTGATGGGGCAGAGTCTCCTTCTGTTGTGCCTGCTGTCTCCTACGATAAGCATTCAGAGCAACAATTTTGCCCTGAAGAACTGCTTTAAGTGCCTCCCAAAAGTAGAAGGAGACACATTGGGCATAGCATAAAATTCAAAATACTGAAGAGTCCAATTTCTAATGGCATGAACAACTAGAGATTGGCGCTGAAATGAAATAACGGCTAGGCGTACTTTATAGAATAAACCTAAATTTCTGCGCAGTTTATAGAATATGCTGAGCGCACGTCCGCATGACCAGATTTAGTCATAGGCAGTTATGCTAAGTAAACTTGGTGTAAATGCTGATGCCTACATTAGACGTGAACTGGGTGTATTCTATAACAACATGTATAGATTTTAGAAACACCCACAACCTGCCCATTCCACACCCCCTTTTCAACTATATAATTTAGAATTTATTTGCATCACGTTATAGAATGTGCTTAGTTCTGCCACTAGTTGCTCGTTAAATGTCAATAACTGCTTATTAAGTAGCAATTATTGGCGCTGATTGGCTTAACTAATTATGACTTGATTTGCACGCACAACTTAAGTCGCACTATATAGAATCCAAGGGATAATCTAATATAATAATTTGCTCCTCCAACGTTCCAATGTGTCTCACTGGGATCGTAACCACCTGCTGACATCACTCCTCCAACGTTCTCCTCAAACGTTCCAATGTGTGTCACTGGGATTGTAAACACCTGCTGATGTCACTCCTCCAACGTTCTCCGTCTCCCCTCCCTCCAGTTCCATGGGACCCTGGAACTGGGAAGGAGAGGAGGGGGGACCCTGGAAATGGGAAGGAGGGAGGGGGACACTGGAACTTGGAGGGGGGAGGGAGGGAGGTGGAGGGGACAGGGGAGAGATGCTGCACATGGATGGATGGAGGGGGCAGGGCACAGAGGTTGTTGCCTGCATATGGATGAATGCAGGGGAGAGAGCATAATGCAGGGGAGGGAGGGGACCCTGAAACTCGGAGGGAGGCAGGGAGGGGACGACCCTGGAACTCGGAGGGAGGGGGGAATGACCCTGGAACTGGGAGAACGGGAGGGAGAACCCTGGAACTGGAAGGGGGGGCCCTGGCACACACTCATGCTCACACACACTCTCTCTCTCACAGACACACTCGCACCCAGTCTTACTCTCTGTCACACACACACACTCGCACATTCACTCTCTCACACAGTCACTCTCACACACACTCTCTCAAACATACACACTCTGAGAAAAACCTTGCTAGCGCCCATTTCATTTGTGTCAGAAATGGGCCTTTTTTACTAGTGACCTATATTTCACACTGAAATGTAAAAATAAGATGATTCGTTCTTTGGCTCTTAAAAGAAGAACCTAACAGAGAAATAATAAAAGAAAAACTTCCAGAGCCTCATATATTTTGAAGACTAAACAACAAAGTTTAAAACATTTGTTCAATAGGAAGCCAATGGAGATCAAGAAATAAGGAGTCACATGATCAAATGTACTTTTCCTCCAAATCAACCCTAGTGACTGTGTTCTGAACCAACCTTAACTTCCTCATAATTTATGTGAAATACCTAAATGCAATGAACTGCAATAGTCTAGAGGTGATAGAATAATAGCCTGAACTTATACTCAGAAATGTTGAGGAAAGAGTAGAGATTGAATTAATTGTAGTAGCGTCATTTTAAACATAGAGCATTAATCAGAATTTCCATCGTCTGTTGCTGTCATGGGTTGTCTACTTTGTTTTTGATTGCATGAATCAGCCCTTTCCGGTCCCTAATCTTTACGTTTTGTGGCCTAGTGACTAACAGTGCTCACATGAACACAATCATTACTAAAACAACCTGCATGCAATGCTGAATTTCAGTTGGAGGGACTTCTTCAAGTGAACATGGGTAGAGCATCAGTCCTGCCATCTGTTGATGAATTGTGGAGGCAAAACTGTTTCAGTTTCATGTGTCTGTTTCAGTTATTACATTAATATTATTATGAATGCTATTTTGTGAACCATCCAGAATGGTAGATGGTGCGGGTTATACATTTTTTAAATAAGTAAACCCTTGTGGCTAGAAAAATAACACCAGCAAAAAACTGGATTTATTTTACCATCTTGGGAGCACTGGACTGCATTTAAAGAAGCCAAGCAAGTTCAAGTCAAGCTGCCCTGAGGTGTCCACAACCTCAAACCTCTCACCCAAAGCTCCCCCCCCCCCAAATATCTGAGCCTCCCTTTCAAAGCCACCCCCAAGTCTAGATACGACCACTCTCCCATAGCCCCCCCCCCCAAGGGCCTACCTTGCCACAACATTCTTCTATTCCTGATCTTGAGGTCAAGCAGAAGCGATTCCCAGTCACTCCTGCCCTTGCTGGTGCTGGGTTCAAAATGGCGCTGGGAACCCCTAGTGGTAATCTCATGGAATGGTCAAATCTCCGTATAAGGACCTTTTGGAAGAAATTACAAAGGGTGCATGTAGGGTATAAAATACACACCTACACACATACTTCAGCCGCATATATTTGTGTTGCTCCCCCTCTGGTGTAAATATACATGGCTACTTTTTAGCTGTAATTTCAGCAGGTCACACAGACCGCCTATGTGTCTAAACAAAATAGCCAGAAAAAAGTTCCTATTGGCCTCCCCTCCTAGGCTGTTTGTCCTAAAATTACTCTCCAAGAAAGGAAGGGGTGGAAGACAGCAACCAAAGATGTTCCAAAATAGTAACCAAAATAAAGTCCAGAAGTCTAATGCTTCTTAAAAGTAAAAACTTTATTCGCTAAGGTGCATAGGATGCATAGACAGACTTGACCCAACACGGGCCGTGTTTCAGGCCTTCCTCAAGAGGAAGGGTCTGTCTGCAATGCAATGAGGAGAATGGAGAAAAATAAATGAAACTCAGAAATAGCAGCAGCTCCATACACATAACTCCTTCCTCCTCAATCAGCATAAACAGACCCCCAAGGAAGGCTTTTGTTTCGATTACTGTGGAAGTTTTGTTTCCCTTGTTTTGCTCTTCTAGAATTACCTTCCACTAGGGTAATTTTAAAAGGATTTTCATGCATAAACCCTATTGTATGCATGTAAAAGGCCTCTTACCATTTTACTGCACATGTAACACTACACATGATAAAAAGGCACCCATTGTTACATGACCTGAGCAGGGCCAGTCTTAGGGCGAGGCAACCGCATAGGGCCTTGCGCTCAAGGGGGCCCCGGTGGCGTGCCTGAAGTCGCCCCACCCGCCCAAGCTCCAGTCCCCCCGCCCTCTGAATGTTAAAAGTTACCTCGTCATCGACGTCGGGTTACAGGCAGTGGCCGGCAGGTAGCAGCAGCAGTGAAAAGTGTGCAAGCTGCTGGGCAGCGCTTCGGGAGACTTCCTTTCCCTCGTTCAGCTCTGGTCCCGCCCTCGAGGGCGGGACCAGAGCTGAGTGAGGGAAAGGAAGTCTCCCGAAGCACCGCCCAGCAGCTCGCACGCTTTTCACTGCTGCTGCTACCTGCCGGCCGCTGTAACCCGATGTCGACGACGAGGTAACTTAACATTCAGACGGAGGGGGGCCTTGGAGCTGGGTGGGAGCTTGGTGGGGGGCATTGGAGCTGGTGGGTGGGTGGGAGGGAGAGAGAGGAGAGACAGGCCTTGGAGCTGGGTGGGAGCTGGATGGAGGCCTTGGAGCTCCTTCGAGTAGGGACTGTCCTCTGTGTTAAATTGTACAGCGCTGCGTAACCCTAGTAGCGCTTTATAAATGTTAAGTAGTAGTAGAGAGAGAGAGACAGGCCTTGGAGTGGGGAAAGAGAGGGGCCTTGGAGCTGGTGGAGAGGAGAGAGACGCCGGCCGGCTGCCTTGGAGCTGGGTGGGGGAGGCCTTGGAGCTGGGGGGAGGG